>NW_027507903.1:641458415-641663415 GCF_037356315.1 Lithobates pipiens
ATCTACTCTACATGATACAATGTATCCTCTACACTCTCCTCCGTATACACCGATCACATCTACTCTACATAATACAATGTATCCTCTACATCCTCCTCTGTACACCGATCACATCTACACTACATGATACAATGTATCCTCTACACCCTCCTCTGTACACCGATCATATCTACACTACATGATACAATGTATCCTCTACATCCTCCTCTGTACACCGATCACATCTACACTACATGATACAATGTATCCTCTACACCCTCCTCTGTACACACCGATCATATCTACACTACATGATACAATGTATCCTCTACACCCTCCTCTGTACACACCGATCATATCTACACTACATGATACAATGTATCCTCTACACCCTCCTCTGTACACACCGATCATATCTACACTACATGATACAATGTATCCTCTACATCCTCTGTACACCGATCACATCTACTCTACATGATACAATGTATCCTCTACACTCTCCTCCGTATACACCGATCACATCTACTCTACATAATACAATGTATCCTCTACATCCTCCTCTGTACACCGATCACATCTACACTACATGATACAATGTATCCTCTACACCCTCCTCTGTACACACCGATCATATCTACTCTACATGATACAATGTATCCTCTACACCCTCCTCCGTATACACCGATCACATCTACTCTACATGATACAATGTATCCTCTACATCCTCCTCCGTATACACCGATCACATCTACTCTACATGATACAATGTATCCTCTACACCCTCCTCTGTACACCGATCACATCTACACTACATGATACAATGTATCCCCTACACCCTCCTCTGTACACCGATCACATCTACTCTACATGATACAATGTATCCTCTATATCCTCCTCTGTACACCGATCACATCTACTCTACATGATACAATGTATCCTCTACATCCTCCTCTGTACACCGATCACATCTACTCTACATGATACAATGTATCCTCTACATCCTCCTCTGTACACCGATCACATCTACTCTACATGATACAATGTATCCTCTACATCCTCCTCTGTACACCGATCACATCTACTCTACATGATACAATGTATCCTCTACATCCTCCTCCGTATACACCGATCACATCTACTCTACATGATACAATGTATCCTCTACATCCTCCTCCGTATACACCGATCACATCTACTCTACATGATACAATGTATCCTCTACATCCTCTATACACCGATCACATCTACTCTACATGATACAATGTATCCTCTATATCCTCCTCTGTACACCGATCACATCTACTCTACATGATACAATGTATCCTCTACATCCTCCTCTGTACACCGATCACATCTACTCTACATGATACAATGTATCCTCTACATCCTCCTCTGTACACCGATCACATCTACTCTACATGATACAATGTATCCTCTACATCCTCCTCTGTACACCGATCACATCTACTCTACATGATACAATGTATCCTCTACATCCTCCTCCGTATACACCGATCACATCTACTCTACATGATACAATGTATCCTCTACATCCTCCTCCGTATACACCGATCACATCTACTCTACATGATACAATGTATCCTCTACATCCTCCTCTGTACACCGATCACATCTACTCTACATGATACAATGTATCCTCTACATCCTCTATACACCGATCACATCTACTCTACATGATACAATGTATCCTCTACATCCTCCTCTGCACACCGATCACATCTACTCTACATGATACAATGTATCCTCTACATCCTCCTCTGCACACCGATCACATCTACCCTACATAATACAATGTATCCTCTACATCCTCCTCTGTACACCGATCACATCTACCCTACATGATACAATGTATCCTCTACATCCTCCTCTGTACACCGATCACATCTACTCTACATAATACAATGTATCCTCTACATCCTCCTCTGTACACCGATCACATCTACACTACATGATACAATGTATCCTCTACACCCTCCTCTGTACACACCGATCACATCTACTCTACATGATACAATGTATCCTCTACACCCTCCTCCGTATACACCGATCACATCTACTCTACATGATACAATGTATCCTCTACATCCTCCTCCGTATACACCGATCACATCTACTCTACATGATACAATGTATCCTCTACATCCTCCTCTGTACACCGATCACATCTACTCTACATGATACAATGTATCCCCTACATCCTCCTCCGTATACACCGATCACATCTACTCTACATGATACAATGTATCCTCTACATCCTCCTCCGTATACACCGATCACATCTACTCTACATGATACAATGTATCCTCTACATCCTCCTCTGTACACCGATCACATCTACTCTACATGATACAATGTATCCTCTACATCCTCCTCCGTATACACCGATCACATCTACTCTACATGATACAATGTATCCTCTACATCCTCCTCCGTATACACCGATCACATCTACTCTACATGATACAATGTATCCTCTACATCCTCTATACACCGATCACATCTACTCTACATGATACAATGTATCCTCTACATCCTCTATACACCGATCACATCTACTCTACATGATACAATGTATCCTCTACATCCTCTATACACTGATCACATCTACTCTACATGATACAATGTATCCTCTACATCCTCCTCTGCACACCGATCACATCTACTCTACATGATACAATGTATCCTCTACATCCTCCTCTGTACACCGATCACATCTACCCTACATGATACAATGTATCCTCTACACCCTCCTCTGTACACCGATCACATCTACTCTACATGATACAATGTATCCTCTACATCCTCCTCTGTACACACCGATCACATCTACTCTACATGATACAATGTATCCTCTACATCCTCCTCTGTACACCGATCACATCTACACTACATGATACAATGTATCCTCTACATCCTCCTCTGTACACCGATCACATCTACTCTACATGATACAATGTATCCTCTACATCCTCTGTACACCGATCACATCTACCCTACATGATACAATGTATCCTCTACACCCTCCTCTGTACACCGATCACATCTACTCTACATGATACAATGTATCCTCTACACCCTCCTCTGTACACCGATCACATCTACTCTACATGATACAATGTATCCTCTACATCCTCTATACACCGATCACATCTACTCTACATGATACAATGTATCCTCTACATCCTCTGTACACCGATCACATCTACTCTACATGATACAATGTATCCTCTACATCCTCTGTACACCGATCACATCTACTCTACATGATACAATGTATCCTCTACATCCTCCTCTGTACACCGATCACATCTACACTACATGATACAATGTATCCTCTACATCCTCCTCTGTACACCGATCACATCTACTCTACATGATACAATGTATCCTCTACACCCTCCTCTGTACACCGATCACATCTACTCTACATGATACAATGTATCCTCTACATCCTCTGTACACCGATCACATCTACTCTACATGATACAATGTATCCTCTACATCCTCTGTACACCGATCACATCTACACTACATGATACAATGTATCCTCTACACCCTCCTCTGTACACCGATCACATCTACACTACATGATAACAATGTATCCTCTACACCCTCCTCTGTACACCGATCACATCTACTCTACATGATACAATGTATCCTCTACATCCTCCTCTGTACACCGATCACATCTACACTACATGATAACAATGTATCCTCCACACCCTCCTCTGTACACCGATCACATCTACTCTACATGATACAATGTATCCTCTACACCCTCCTCTGTACACCGATCACATCTACTCTACATGATACAATGTATCCTCTACATCCTCTATACACCGATCACATCTACACTACATGATACAATGTATCCTCTACATCCTCCTCTGTACACCGATCACATCTACTCTACATGATACAATGTATCCCCTACACCCTCCTCTGTACACCGATCACATCTACTCTACATGATACAATGTATCCTCTACATCCTCTGTACACCGATCACATCTACTCTACATGATACAATGTATCCTCTACACCCTCCTCTGTACACCGATCACATCTACTCTACATGATACAATGTATCCTCTACATCCTCCTCTGTACACCGATCACATCTACTCTACATGATACAATGTATCCTCTACACCCTCCTCTGTACACCGATCACATCTACTCTACATGATACAATGTATCCTCTACATCCTCTGTACACCGATCACATCTACTCTACATGATACAATGTATCCTCTACACCCTCCTCTGTACACCGATCACATCTACTCTACATGATACAATGTATCCTCTACATCCTCCTCCGTACAAACCGATCACACCTACCCTACATGATACAATGTATCCTCTACATCCTCCTCTGTACACCGATCACATCTACTCTACATGATACAATGTATCCTCTACATCCTCCTCTGTACACACCGATCACATCTACTCTACATGATACAATGTATCCTCTACACCCTCCTCTGTACACCGATCACATCTACTCTACATGATACAATGTATCCTCTACATCCTCCTCTGTACACCGATCACATCTACTCTACATGATACAATGTATCCTCTACATCCTCCTCTGTACACCGATCACATCTACTCTACATGATACAATGTATCCCCTACATCCTCCTCTGTACACCGATCACATCTACTCTACATGATACAATGTATCCCCTACACCCTCCTCTGTACACCGATCACATCTACTCTACATGATACAATGTATCCCCTACATCCTCCTCCGTATACACCGATCACATCTACTCTACATGATACAATGTATCCCCTACATCCTCCTCCGTATACACCGATCACATCTACTCTACATGATACAATGTATCCTCTACATCCTCCTCTGTACACCGATCACATCTACTCTACATGATACAATGTATCCCCTACATCCTCCTCCGTATACACCGATCACATCTACTCTACATGATACAATGTATCCTCTACACCCTCCTCCGTACACACCGATCACATCTACTCTACATGATACAATGTATCCTCTACATCCTCCTCTGTACACCGATCACATCTACTCTACATGATACAATGTATCCTCTACACCCTCCTCCGTACACACCGATCACATCTACTCTACATGATACAATGTATCCTCTACATCCTCCTCTGTACACCGATCACATCTACTCTACATGATACAATGTATCCTCTACACCCTCCTCTGTACACCGATCACATCTACTCTACATGATACAATGTATCCTCTACACCCTCCTCTGTACACCGATCACATCTACTCTACATGATACAATGTATCCTCTACATCCTCCTCTGTACACCGATCACATCTACTCTACATGATACAATGTATCCCCTACATCCTCCTCCGTATACACCGATCACATCTACTCTACATGATACAATGTATCCTCTACACCCTCCTCCGTACACACCGATCACATCTACTCTACATGATACAATGTATCCCCTACATCCTCCTCCGTATACACCGATCACATCTACTCTACATGATACAATGTATCCTCTACATCCTCCTCTGTACACCGATCACATCTACTCTACATGATACAATGTATCCTCTACACCCTCCTCCGTACACACCGATCACATCTACTCTACATGATACAATGTATCCTCTACATCCTCCTCTGTACACCGATCACATCTACTCTACATGATACAATGTATCCTCTACACCCTCCTCTGTACACCGATCACATCTACTCTACATGATACAATGTATCCTCTACATCCTCTATACACCGATCACATCTACACTACATGATACAATGTATCCTCTACATCCTCCTCTGTACACCGATCACATCTACTCTACATGATACAATGTATCCCCTACACCCTCCTCTGTACACCGATCACATCTACTCTACATGATACAATGTATCCTCTACATCCTCTGTACACCGATCACATCTACTCTACATGATACAATGTATCCTCTACACCCTCCTCTGTACACCGATCACATCTACTCTACATGATACAATGTATCCTCTACATCCTCCTCTGTACACCGATCACATCTACTCTACATGATACAATGTATCCTCTACACCCTCCTCTGTACACCGATCACATCTACTCTACATGATACAATGTATCCCCTACACCCTCCTCTGTACACCGATCACATCTACTCTACATGATACAATGTATCCTCTACATCCTCTGTACACCGATCACATCTACTCTACATGATACAATGTATCCTCTACACCCTCCTCTGTACACCGATCACATCTACTCTACATGATACAATGTATCCTCTACATCCTCCTCCGTACAAACCGATCACACCTACCCTACATGATACAATGTATCCTCTACATCCTCCTCTGTACACCGATCACATCTACTCTACATGATACAATGTATCCTCTACATCCTCCTCTGTACACACCGATCACATCTACTCTACATGATACAATGTATCCTCTACACCCTCCTCTGTACACCGATCACATCTACTCTACATGATACAATGTATCCTCTACATCCTCCTCTGTACACCGATCACATCTACTCTACATGATACAATGTATCCTCTACATCCTCCTCTGTACACCGATCACATCTACTCTACATGATACAATGTATCCTCTACATCCTCCTCTGTACACCGATCACATCTACTCTACATGATACAATGTATCCCCTACATCCTCCTCTGTACACCGATCACATCTACTCTACATGATACAATGTATCCCCTACATCCTCCTCCGTATACACCGATCACATCTACTCTACATGATACAATGTATCCCCTACATCCTCCTCCGTATACACCGATCACATCTACTCTACATGATACAATGTATCCTCTACATCCTCCTCTGTACACCGATCACATCTACTCTACATGATACAATGTATCCTCTACACCCTCCTCCGTACACACCGATCACATCTACTCTACATGATACAATGTATCCTCTACATCCTCCTCTGTACACCGATCACATCTACTCTACATGATACAATGTATCCTCTACATCCTCCTCTGTACACCGATCACATCTACTCTACATGATACAATGTATCCTCTACACCAGGGGTGTCCAAACTTTTTTCAAAGAGGGCCGGATTTGATGAAGTGAACATGTGCGAGGGCCGACCATTTTGCCTGACATTCTTTGAATCGTTAAAATTCGGTCTAAGGCCGCGTACACACGGGCGGACTGTTCGCCCAACCTTGTCCGCTGAACAGTGTTTGGGCGGACAGTCCGCTCGTGTGTGGGGCTTCAGCGGACAGTTTCAGCGGACAGTTGGCCGAACAAGGTCTTACGGAAATTCCGAAAAACTGTCCGCTGAAACAAGGTTTCAGCGGACTGTTCGCTCGTGTGTAGGCTTGTTCGGCCAACTAAGTCTCGCGCATGCTCAGAAAGGATTTCCACGTCGGAAGGTTGCATTGCAGTGTATTGGACGTCGAAATTTTCGATCCGTCGTGCGTGCCGAAACGTCATCGCGCACGGTTTCAGCAAACTGTTCGTCCGTCGTGTGTGGCCATGTCCGTCCATGCTAAGTTTGAGCGGACTGTTTGCCGAAACTGTTGGACGGACAAAGTTGGGCGAACAGTCCGCGCGTGTGTACGCGGCCTTAGTGTGTTCGTTAGAGCTCTAATACATTGCCCAACAAGAATTCTCTTGCCTTTGTGGCTGTGTGTGGGAAGAAATGAGCTTGGGCGTATTTGTACATACTGTATTAATTGGCATATAACACACACCTTCACTTTAAGAGGGAAGTTTCAGGAAAAAAAAATGTTTAAATAAAGAACTGTGAAGCAAAATAATGGTCAGTGCCCACCAATGCAGCCTAATCAGTGCACATCTGCAGACCCACCACAGCCAGGAATGCCCCCACCATAGCCAGGAATGCCCCCCCCATAGCCAGGAATGCCCCCCACCATAGCCAGGAATGCCCCCACCATAGCCAGGAATTCCCCCACCATTGGCAGGGACGCAGCACCATTGCCAGGGACGCAGCACCATTGCCAGGGACGCAGCACCATTGCCAGGGATGCAGCACCATTGCCAGGGACGCAGCACCATTGCCAGAAATGCCTCCCCAAATGCCTCACCATTGCCAGGAATGACTCACCATTGCCAGGGACGCAGCACCATTGCCAGGGACGCAGCACCATTGCCAGGGACGCAGCACCATTGCCAGGGACGCAGCACCATTGCCTGGGACGCAGCACCATTGCCTGGGACGCAGCACCATTGCCAGGAATGCCTCCCCAAATGCCTCACCATTGCCAGGAATGCAGCAACATTGCCAGGAACGCAGCACCATTGCCAGGAACGCAGCACCATTGCCAGGAACGCAGCACCATTGCCAGGAACGCAGCACCATTGCCAGGAACACAGCACCATTGCCAGGAATGCACTGACGAGCGCCAAAGGAGAATCTCCTGTTTACACGGCGGCTTCTTTAAT
Organism: Lithobates pipiens; assembly: GCF_037356315.1. Lineage (NCBI taxonomy): Eukaryota > Metazoa > Chordata > Amphibia > Anura > Ranidae > Lithobates > Lithobates pipiens. The sequence goes on from NW_027507903.1 coordinate 641,466,896, forward strand.
AGAAAGTCCCGCCTCCTTTGATGGACAGAAAAGTCGTCCAATGGCAGTGCAGGAGAAGGACTTCCTATTACAGAGGCCGCCCGTAAACAGGAAATTCTCCTGTGTATGGCGCTCGGTCCTGTCCTCCCTGTACCTTCCGAAGCATATATATCAGGGGTAATGAATTAAAATTAAAGGAGGTCCGGTCGCCAAAATTTTCTTTGGGCCGAGGTCCGAATCTCAAGTCTGTGCTACGACTCAGAAATATTGTAGTAACTGTATATCTATCAAAAACATGAGAAATGTACAATTTCCTTAGCATTTCAACAATATTTATTGTCAAGTTAAATCTGGTGTCCCCATCACAGTGCCCCTTTACATCAGGTGTCCCCATCACAGTGCCCCTTTACATCAGGTGTCCCCATCACAGTGCCCCTTTACATCAGGTGTCCCCATCACAGTGCCCCTTTACATCAGGTGTCCCCATCACAGTGCCCCTTTACATCAGGTGTCCCCATCACAGTGCCCCTTTACATCAGGTGTCCCCATCACAGTGCCCCTTAACATAAAATGTGCACATCAGGATTTCCCTTAACATAAAATAAGTGTCATGCTGATGGGCACATTTTATATTAAGGGGCACTCTGATGGACACAACAAAACATGCCCCTTAACTTAAAATTTGCCCATCAAAGTGCCCCTTTTAATATAAAATGTACCTATCAGTGTTGCTCTTAAAATAAAATCTGCCCATCAGCGTGCCCCTTAACATGAAATAAGGGTCACACTGATGGGCACCTATTATGTTAGGAGGCATTCTGATGGACAATTTTTATTTTAAGGGGCATGCTGATGAGTATATTTTTAATGTGCACATCGATGGGCATATTTTGTAGGGCACATTTTGTTGTACCCATCAGCGTGCCCCTTAACAAAATAAGCCCATCGATGTGCACATTAACCACTTTCAGACCGGACCATTTTGCTGGTAAATGACCAGAGGTCTTTTTACACTTTGGCACTGCGCTGCTTTAACTGGTAATTGCGCGGTCATGCAATGTTGTACCCAAACAAAATTTGCGTCCTTTTCTTCCCACAAATAGAGCTTTCTTTTGATGGTATTTGATTGCCTCTGCGATTTTTATTTTTTGCGATATAAACGTAAAAAGACCGCAAATTTTGAAAAAAAATGATATTTTCTACTTTTTGTTATTAGAAAAATCCAATAAACTCAATTTTAGTCATACATTTAGGCCAAAATGTATTCAGCCACATGTCTTTGGTAAAAAAAAAGTCAATAATTGTATATTTATTGGTTTGCGCAAAAGTTGTCACATCTACAAACTAAGGTACGTTTTCTGGAATTTACGCAGCTTTTAGTTTACGACTGCCTATCTCATTTCTTGAGGTGCTAAAATGGCAGGGCAGTACAAAACCCCCCCAAATGACCCCATTTTGGAAAGTAGACCCCCTAAGGAAATTGATAAGAGGCATGTTGAGCCCATTGAATATTTTATTTTTTTGCCTCAAGCGATTGAATAATGACAAAAAAAAAATTTTTTTTTTTTTTTTACACAAAGTTGTCACTAAATGATATATTGCTCACACATGCTATGGGCGTATGTGAAATGACACCCCAAAATAAATTCTGCTGCTTCTCCTGAGTACGGGGATACCACATATGTGGGACTTTTTGGGAGCCTAGCCGCGTACGGGGCCCCGAAAACCAAGCACCGCCTTCAGGCTTTCTAAGGGCGTAAATTTTTGAGTTCACTTCTCACTACCTATTACAGTTTTGAAGGCCATAAAATGCCAAGATGGCACAAAACCCCCACAAATGACCCCATTTTAGAAAGTAGACACCCCAAGCTATTTGCTGAGAGGCATGTTGAGTTCATGGAATATTTTATATTTTGCCACAAGTTGCGGGAAAATTACAAACTTTTTTTTTTTTTTTTTTTTTTTCACAAAGTTGTCACTAAATGATATATTGCTCACACATGCCATGGGCATATGTGAAATGACACCCCAAAATAAATTCTGCTGCTTCTCCTGAGTACGGGGATACCACATATGTGGGACTTTTTGGGAGCCTAGCCGCGTACGGGGCCCCGAAAACCAAGCACCGCCTTCAGGCTTTCTAAGGGCGTAAATATTTGACTTCACTCCTCACTACCTATTACAGTTTTGAAGGCCATAAAATGCCAAGATGGCACAAAACCCCCACAAATGACCCCATTTTAGAAAGTAGACACCCCAAGCTATTTGCTGAGAGGCATGTTGAGTCCATGGAATATTTTATATTTTGCCACAAGTTGCGGGAAAATTACAAACTTTTTTTTTTTTTTTTTTTTTTCACAAAGTTGTCACTAAATGATATATTGCTCACGCATGCCATGGGCATATGTGAAATGACACCCCAAAATAAATTCTGCTGCTTCTCCTGAGTACGGGGATACCACATATGTGGGACTTTTTGGGAGCCTAGCCGCGTACGGGGCCCCGAAAACCAAGCACCGCCTTCAGGCTTTCTAAGGGCGTTACAGTTTTGAAGGCCATAAAATGCCAAGATGGCACAAACCCCCCCCAAATGACCCCATTTTGGAAAGTAGACACCCCTAAATTTAGGGGTACACTAGTGAGACTAGGTAATAAATGGCGGGTGCCCTGAAACTATAAAAAAATAACTAACCAACCAGCGTCACCTGTAACAGTTATATGGTGATCACTGGTGAAAGGGTTAACTAGGGGGCAATCAGGGGGCTTTATGCGGTAGTATATGGGGGTCCCTGGCGCTATAAAAAGCTGCGGCGAACCTAAATACCTACTTGCCTAACTAGCGTCACCTGTGACACTAATACAGCGATCAGAAAAACGATCGCTTATTAGGCTGGGTTCACACTGGAGCGATGCGGGAACGCCACGAATGCGCGGCGGGTTCCCGCATCGCATGCCTCCCGGCGGCAGTTCACACTGCCCTATGCGAACTGCTGGGAGTGTCAGTGAAATGTTACTGACACCCCCAGATCAGTTCGCATATCGCAGTGCGATCTGCAAACTCGGATCGCATGGTGTGAACACCCATGCGATCCGATTCTGCTGCGGGCCAAAAAAAGGGTCCCGTGCGAATTTGCGGCGGGTGCGGCGGGTGTGGCGGGTGCGGCGAATGGCTGAACTCGAATCGCACAGAGATCGGATGTGATTTGCACTGCAGTGCGAATCACATCCGTTCTCAAACCGCTGCAATCTGAACCCAGCCTTAGTGACACTGGCGACGGGGGGTGATCACGGGGTTAAACCTTTATTGGGGGGGTTAGGGGGGTACCTTAGAACTAAAGGGGGCTAACCCTAACTGCCCTAACAGTTATTAGTCACAAATGACACCCGCCGGGTGATCAGGGGGTTAAACCTTTATTAGGTAATAAATGGCGGGTGCCCTGAAACTATAAAAAAATAACTAACCAACCAGCGTCACCTGTAACAGTTATATGGTGATCACTGGTGAAAGGGTTAACTAGGGGGCAATCAGGGGGCTTTATGCGGTAGTATATGGGGGTCCCTGGCGCTATAAAAAGCTGCGGCGAACCTAAATACCTACCTGCCTAACTAGCGTCACCTGGGACACTAATACGGCGATCAGAAAAATGATCGCTTATTAGGCTGGGTTCACACTGGAGCGATGCGGAAACGCCGCGAATCCGCGGCGGGTTCCCGCATCGCATGCCTCCCGGCGGCAGTTCACACTGCCCTATGCGAACTGCTGGGAGTGTCAGTGAAATGTTACTGACACCCCCAGATCAGTTCGCATATCGCAGTGCGATCTGCAAACTCGGATCGCATGGTGTGAACACCCATGCGATCCGATTCTGCTGCGGGCCAAAAAAAGGGTCCCGTGCGAATTTGCGGCGGGTGCGGCGGGTGTGGCGGGTGCGGCGGGTGCGGCGAATGGCTGAACTCGAATTGCACAGAGATCGGATGTGATTTGCACTGCAGTGCGGTGCGAATCACATTCGTTCTCATAAACCGCTGCAATGTGAACCCAGCCTTAGTGACACTGGCGACGGGGGGTGATCACGGGGTTAAACCTTTATTGGGGGGGTTAGGGGGGTACATTAGAACTAAAGGGGGCTAACTCTAACTGCCCTAACAGTTATTACAGTCACAAATGACACCAATGCAAAAAAAAAAAAAAAAAAAAAAAAAATGACATTGGTGTCACTGTGACTGGGGGGCAGGGGTAATTGGGGGGGTGATCGGGGGGTAAAGGGGGGGTGTGAGTGTGCCTGGCATGTTCTACTGTGTGTGGGATGTGTTGGTGCAACTCACTGATCCGCTCTCCTCCGTGTCGGAACGAAAAATACCGACACGGAGGAGAGAATACATCACTTCCTCTCCTGTGTTTACATTACAGGAGAGGAAGTGATGTCACCGGGGATTTCTATTCGTCGGGAGCGATCGCGAGGGGGTGGCCATGAATGAATGGCCGTCCCCTCGTCCGGGATCGCTCCCGAACGAAAACCGACCGCCGCAGGCACCGGGCGGGGGCCCGATCGGGCCCCCGACCCGCGGGAGGCAAATCACGTACATGTACGTGCTTATGCCTGCCCGTGCCATTCTGCCGACGTACATCGGCGTTAGGCGGTCGGCAAGTGGTTAAAAATATACCCATCAGCCTGCCCCGTAAAATAAAATTTGTCCATCAGATTACTCCTTAACATAAAAGGTGCCCATCAGCGTGACCCTTATTTTATGTTAAGGGGCACGTTGATGGGAAAATTTTATGTTAAAGGGCACTCTGATGGGCACATTTTATTTTAAGGGACACGCTGATGGGTATATTTTTAATGTGCACATCAATGGGCATATTTTGTTAAGGGGCACCTTAACAAAACATGCCCATCAGTGTGCACATAAAAAATATATCCATCAGCGTGCCCCTTAAAATAAAGTGTGCCCATCAGAGTGTCCTTTAACATAAAATTTTCCCATCAGCGTGCCCTTTACAAAAAAAAGCCCTTAAAATATGCCCAACAGTGTGCACAACACTGATCACTAATAGATAACTAATGTGCCCACATACCTTAACTGCAGCAGGAGTGTGGGCACAACTGAAGCTGCCTCGCGATGAGATCCAGGACCCGGGAACCGCGGGCAGCAGGGGGGCGGGGCGCGCACGTGACGTCACACCCCTACTGCCCGTGTCTCTTCAGCTCCGAGAGACGCGGCCAGGAGCAGGGGGCGGGCGCATGCGCGCAGCGTCACTGGTTGCTGGGGAAACCCGCGGTCCCAGCAAACCAGTGATTGCTGTCGCTTGCTACACTGGCGGCATGGCGGTCCGGGCAGAAGCGCTGCTCGGTCCGGACTCGGACCGCCATTTTAGTGACGGCTGATATATATCTTTTGTGGCCCCCGGCGCTGGGAGATCGTCGGGGGCCACAAAAGATATGTATGTCCAAATAACCAGGCGGGCCGTTCAAAACCGGGCCGCGGGCCGCAATTGGCCCGCGGGCCGGACTTTGGACATGCCTGCTCTACACCCTCCTCTGTACACCGTTCACATCTACTCTACATGATACAATGTATCCTCTACATCCTCCTCTGTACACCGATCACATCTACACTACATGATACAATGTATCCTCTACATCCTCTATACACCGATCACATCTACTCTACATGATACAATGTATCCTCTACATCCTCCTCTGTACACCGATCACATCTACTCTACATGATACAATGTATCCTCTACACCCTCCTCCGTACACACCGATCACATCTACTCTACATGATACAATGTATCCTCTACATCCTCCTCTGTACACCGATCACATCTACTCTACATGATACAATGTATCCTCTACATCCTCCTCTGTACACACCGATCACATCTACTCTACATGATACAATGTATCCTCTACACCCTCCTCTGTACACCGATCACATCTACTCTACATGATACAATGTATCCTCTACATCCTCCTCTGTACACACCGATCACATCTACTCTACATGATACAATGTATCCTCTACACCCTCCTCTGTACACCGATCACATCTACTCTACATGATACAATGTATCCTCTACATCCTCCTCTGTACACCGATCACATCTACTCTACATGATACAATGTATCCTCTACATCCTCCTCTGTACACCGATCACATCTACTCTACATGATACAATGTATCCCCTACATCCTCCTCTGTACACCGATCACATCTACTCTACATGATACAATGTATCCCCTACACCCTCCTCTGTACACCGATCACATCTACTCTACATGATACAATGTATCCCCTACATCCTCCTCCGTATACACCGATCACATCTACTCTACATGATACAATGTATCCCCTACATCCTCCTCCGTATACACCGATCACATCTACTCTACATGATACAATGTATCCTCTACATCCTCCTCTGTACACCGATCACATCTACTCTACATGATACAATGTATCCCCTACATCCTCCTCCGTATACACCGATCACATCTACTCTACATGATACAATGTATCCTCTACACCCTCCTCCGTACACACCGATCACATCTACTCTACATGATACAATGTATCCTCTACATCCTCCTCTGTACACCGATCACATCTACTCTACATGATACAATGTATCCTCTACACCCTCCTCCGTACACACCGATCACATCTACTCTACATGATACAATGTATCCTCTACATCCTCCTCTGTACACCGATCACATCTACTCTACATGATACAATGTATCCTCTACACCCTCCTCTGTACACCGATCACATCTACTCTACATGATACAATGTATCCTCTACACCCTCCTCTGTACACCGATCACATCTACTCTACATGATACAATGTATCCTCTACATCCTCCTCTGTACACCGATCACATCTACTCTACATGATACAATGTATCCCCTACATCCTCCTCCGTATACACCGATCACATCTACTCTACATGATACAATGTATCCTCTACACCCTCCTCCGTACACACCGATCACATCTACTCTACATGATACAATGTATCCCCTACATCCTCCTCCGTATACACCGATCACATCTACTCTACATGATACAATGTATCCTCTACATCCTCCTCTGTACACCGATCACATCTACTCTACATGATACAATGTATCCTCTACACCCTCCTCCGTACACACCGATCACATCTACTCTACATGATACAATGTATCCTCTACATCCTCCTCTGTACACCGATCACATCTACTCTACATGATACAATGTATCCTCTACACCCTCCTCTGTACACCGATCACATCTACTCTACATGATACAATGTATCCTCTACATCCTCTATACACCGATCACATCTACACTACATGATACAATGTATCCTCTACATCCTCCTCTGTACACCGATCACATCTACTCTACATGATACAATGTATCCCCTACACCCTCCTCTGTACACCGATCACATCTACTCTACATGATACAATGTATCCTCTACATCCTCTGTACACCGATCACATCTACTCTACATGATACAATGTATCCTCTACACCCTCCTCTGTACACCGATCACATCTACTCTACATGATACAATGTATCCTCTACATCCTCCTCTGTACACCGATCACATCTACTCTACATGATACAATGTATCCTCTACACCCTCCTCTGTACACCGATCACATCTACTCTACATGATACAATGTATCCCCTACACCCTCCTCTGTACACCGATCACATCTACTCTACATGATACAATGTATCCTCTACATCCTCTGTACACCGATCACATCTACTCTACATGATACAATGTATCCTCTACACCCTCCTCTGTACACCGATCACATCTACTCTACATGATACAATGTATCCTCTACATCCTCCTCCGTACAAACCGATCACACCTACCCTACATGATACAATGTATCCTCTACATCCTCCTCTGTACACCGATCACATCTACTCTACATGATACAATGTATCCTCTACATCCTCCTCTGTACACACCGATCACATCTACTCTACATGATACAATGTATCCTCTACATCCTCCTCTGTACACCGATCACATCTACACTACATGATACAATGTATCCTCTACATCCTCTATACACCGATCACATCTACTCTACATGATACAATGTATCCTCTACATCCTCCTCTGTACACCGATCACATCTACTCTACATGATACAATGTATCCTCTACACCCTCCTCTATACACCGTTCACATCTACCCTACATAATACAATGTATCCTCTACACCCTCCTCTGTACACCGTTCACATCTACTCTACATGATACAATGTATCCTATACATCCTCCTCTGTACACGGATCACATTCACTCTACATGATACAATGTATCCTCTACATCCTCCTCTGTACACACCGATCACATCTACTCTACATAATACAATGTATCCTCTACACCCTCCTCTGTACACCGTTCACATCTACTCTACATGATACAATGTATCCTATACATCCTCCTCTGTACACGGATCACATTCACTCTACATGATACAATGTATCCTCTACATCCTCCTCTGTACACACCGATCACATCTACTCTACATGATACAATGTATCCTCTACATCCTCCTCTGTACACACCGATCACATCTACTCTACATGATACAATGTATCCTCTACATCCTCCTCTGTACACCGATCACATCTACTCTACATGATACAATGTATCCTCTACATCCTCCTCTGTACACCGTTCACATCTACTCTACATGATACAATGTATCTTCTACATCCTCCTCTGTACACACCGATCACATCTACTCTACATAATACAATGTATCCTCTACATCCTCCTCTGTACACCGATCACATATACACTACATGATACAATGTATCCTCTACATCCTCCTCTGTACACCGATCACATCTACACTACATGATACAATGTATCCCCTACACCCTCCTCTGTACACCGATCACATCTACTCTACATGATACAATGTATCCTCTACACCCTCCTCCGTATACACCGATCACATCTACTCTACATGATACAATGTATCCTCTACACCCTCCTCCGTATACACCGATCACATCTACTCTACATGATACAATGTATCCTCTACATCCTCTATACACCGATCACATCTACTCTACATGATACAATGTATCCTCTACATCCTCCTCTGTACACCGATCACATCTACACTACATGATACAATGTATCCTCTACATCCTCCTCTGTACACCGATCACATCTACACTACATGATACAATGTATCCCCTACACCCTCCTCTGTACACCGATCACATCTACACTACATGATACAATGTATCCTCTACATCCTCCTCTGTACACACCGATCACATCTACTCTACATGATACAATGTATCCTCTACATCCTCCTCTGTACACCGATCACATCTACACTACATGATACAACGTATCCTCTACATCCTCCTCTGTACACCGATCACATCTACTCTACATGATACAATGTATCCTCTACATCCTCCTCTGTACACCGATCACATCTACACTACATGATACAATGTATCCTCTACATCCTCCTCTGTACACCGATCACATCTACTCTACATGATACAATGTATCCTCTACACCCTCCTCTGTACACCGATCACATCTACTCTACATGATACAATGTATCCTCTACATCCTCCTCTGTACACCGATCACATCTACACTACATGATACAATGTATCCTCTACATCCTCCTCTGTACACCGATCACATCTACTCTACATGATACAATGTATCCTCTACACCCTCCTCTGTACACCGATCACATCTACACTACATGATACAATGTATCCTCTACATCCTCCTCTGTACACCGATCACATCTACACTACATGATACAATGTATCCCCTACACCCTCCTCTGTACACCGATCACATCTACACTACATGATACAATGTATCCTCTACATCCTCCTCTGTACACCGATCACATCTACTCTACATGATACAATGTATCCTCTACACCCTCCTCTGTACACCGATCACATCTACACTACATGATACAATGTATCCCCTACACCCTCCTCTGTACACCGATCACATCTACACTACATGATACAATGTATCCTCTACACCCTCCTCTGTACACCGATCACATCTACACTACATGATACAATGTATCCTCTACACCCTCCTCTGTACACCGATCACATCTACTCTACATGATACAATGTATCCTCTACATCCTCCTCCGTATACACCGATCATATCTACACTACATGATACAATGTATCCCCTACACCCTCCTCTGTACACCGATCACATCTACTCTACATGATACAATGTATCCTCTACATCCTCCTCTGTACACCGATCACATCTACTCTACATGATACAATGTATCCTCTACATCCTCCTCTGTACACCGATCACATCTACTCTACATGATACAATGTATCCTCTACATCCTCCTCTGTACACTGATCACATCTACTCTACATGATACAATGTATCCTCTACATCCTCCTCTGTACACCGATCACATCTACTCTACATGATACAATGTATCCTCTACATCCTCCTCTATATACACCGATCACATCTACTCTACATGATACAATGTATCCTCTACACCCTCCTCCGTATACACCGATCACATCTACTCTACATGATACAATGTATCCCCTACACCCTCCTCTGTACACCGATCATATCTACATTACATGATACAATGTATCCTCTACACCCTCCTCTGTACACCGATCACATCTACTCTACATGATACAATGTATCCTCTACACCCTCCTCTGTACACTGATCACATCTACTCTACATGATACAATGTATTCTCTACATCCTCCTCTGTACACCGATCACATCTACTCTACATGATACAATGTATCCCCTACACCCTCCTCTGTACACCGATCACATCTACACTACATGATACAATTTATCCTCTACATCCTCCTCTGTACACCGATCACATCTACTCTACATGATACAATGTATCCTCTACACCCTCCTCTGTACACCGATCACATCTACACTACATGATACAATGTATCCCCTACATCCTCCTCTGTACACCGATCACATCTACTCTACATGATACAATGTATCCCCTACACCCTCCTCTGTACACCGATCACATCTACTCTACATGATACAATGTATCCTCTACATCCTCCTCTGTACACTGATCACATCTACTCTACATGATACAATGTATCCCCTACACCCTCCTCTGTACACCGATCACATCTACTCTACATGATACAATGTATCCCCTACATCCTCCTCTGTACACCGATCACATCTACACTACATGATACAATGTATCCCCTACATCCTCCTCTGTACACCGATCACATCTACTCTACATGATACAATGTATCCCCTACACCCTCCTCTGTACACCGATCACATCTACACTACATGATACAATGTATCCTCTACATCCTCCTCTGTACACCGATCACATCTACTCTACATGATACAATGTATCCCCTACATCCTCCTCTGTACACCGATCACATCTACACTACATGATACAATGTATCCCCTACATCCTCCTCTGTACACCGATCACATCTACTCTACATGATACAATGTATCCCCTACACCCTCCTCTGTACACCGATCACATCTACTCTACATGATACAATGTATCCTCTACACCCTCCTCCGTATACACCGATCACATCTACACTACATGATACAATGTATCCTCTACACCCTCCTCCGTATACACCGATCACATCTACTCTACATGATACAATGTATCCTCTACACCCTCCTCCGTATACACTGATCACATCTACTCTACATGATACAATGTATCCTCTACATCCTCCTCTGTACACACCGATCACATCTACTCTACATGATACAATGTATCCTCTACATCCTCCTCTGTACACCGATCACATCTACTCTACATGATACAATGTATCCTCTACATCCTCCTCTGTACACCGTTCACATCTACTCTACATGATACAATGTATCCTCTACATCCTCCTCTGTACACACCGATCACATCTACTCTACATGATACAATGTATCCTCTACATCCTCCTCTGTACACCGATCACATATACACTACATGATACAATGTATCCTCTACATCCTCCTCTGTACACCGATCACATCTACACTACATGATACAATGTATCCCCTACACCCTCCTCTGTACACCGATCACATCTACTCTACATGATACAATGTATCCTCTACACCCTCCTCCGTATACACCGATCACATCTACTCTACATGATACAATGTATCCTCTACACCCTCCTCCGTATACACCGATCACATCTACTCTACATGATACAATGTATCCTCTACATCCTCTATACACCGATCACATCTACTCTACATGATACAATGTATCCTCTACATCCTCCTCTGTACACCGATCACATCTACACTACATGATACAATGTATCCTCTACATCCTCCTCTGTACACCGATCACATCTACACTACATGATACAATGTATCCCCTACACCCTCCTCTGTACACCGATCACATCTACACTACATGATACAATGTATCCTCTACATCCTCCTCTGTACACACCGATCACATCTACTCTACATGATACAATGTATCCTCTACATCCTCCTCTGTACACCGATCACATCTACACTACATGATACAACGTATCCTCTACATCCTCCTCTGTACACCGATCACATCTACTCTACATGATACAATGTATCCTCTACATCCTCCTCTGTACACCGATCACATCTACACTACATGATACAATGTATCCTCTACATCCTCCTCTGTACACCGATCACATCTACACTACATGATACAATGTATCCCCTACACCCTCCTCTGTACACCGATCACATCTACACTACATGATACAATGTATCCTCTACATCCTCCTCTGTACACCGATCACATCTACTCTACATGATACAATGTATCCTCTACACCCTCCTCTGTACACCGATCACATCTACACTACATGATACAATGTATCCCCTACACCCTCCTCTGTACACCGATCACATCTACACTACATGATACAATGTATCCTCTACACCCTCCTCTGTACACCGATCACATCTACACTACATGATACAATGTATCCTCTACACCCTCCTCTGTACACCGATCACATCTACTCTACATGATACAATGTATCCTCTACATCCTCCTCCGTATACACCGATCATATCTACACTACATGATACAATGTATCCCCTACACCCTCCTCTGTACACCGATCACATCTACTCTACATGATACAATGTATCCTCTACATCCTCCTCTGTACACCGATCACATCTACTCTACATGATACAATGTATCCTCTACATCCTCCTCTGTACACCGATCACATCTACTCTACATGATACAATGTATCCTCTACATCCTCCTCTGTACACCGATCACATCTACTCTACATGATACAATGTATCCTCTACATCCTCCTCTGTACACCGATCACATCTACTCTACATGATACAATGTATCCTCTACACCCTCCTCTGTACACCGATCACATCTACTCTACATGATACAATGTATCCTCTACATCCTCCTCTATATACACCGATCACATCTACTCTACATGATACAATGTATCCTCTACACCCTCCTCCGTATACACCGATCACATCTACTCTACATGATACAATGTATCCCCTACACCCTCCTCTGTACACCGATCATATCTACACTACATGATACAATGTATCCTCTACACCCTCCTCTGTACACCGATCACATCTACTCTACATGATACAATGTATCCTCTACACCCTCCTCTGTACACTGATCACATCTACTCTACATGATACAATGTATTCTCTACATCCTCCTCTGTACACCGATCACATCTACTCTACATGATACAATGTATCCCCTACACCCTCCTCTGTACACCGATCACATCTACACTACATGATACAATGTATCCTCTACATCCTCCTCTGTACACCGATCACATCTACTCTACATGATACAATGTATCCCCTACATCCTCCTCTGTACACCGATCACATCTACACTACATGATACAATGTATCCCCTACATCCTCCTCTGTACACCGATCACATCTACTCTACATGATACAATGTATCCCCTACACCCTCCTCTGTACACCGATCACATCTACACTACATGATACAATGTATCCTCTACATCCTCCTCTGTACACCGATCACATCTACTCTACATGATACAATGTATCCCCTACATCCTCCTCTGTACACCGATCACATCTACACTACATGATACAATGTATCCCCTACATCCTCCTCTGTACACCGATCACATCTACTCTACATGATACAATGTATCCCCTACACCCTCCTCTGTACACCGATCACATCTACTCTACATGATACAATGTATCCTCTACACCCTCCTCCGTATACACCGATCACATCTACACTACATGATACAATGTATAATCTACACCATCCTCCGTATACACCGATCACATCTACTCTACATGATACAATGTATCCTCTACACCCTCCTCCGTATACACTGATCACATCTACTCTACATGATACAATGTATCCTCTACATCCTCTATACACCGATCACATCTACTCTACATGATACAATGTATCCTCTACACCCTCCTCCGTATACACCGATCACATCTACTCTACATGATACAATGTATCCCCTACACCCTCCTCTATACACCGTTCACATCTACTCTACATGATACAATGTATCCTCTACACCCTCCTCTGTACACCGTTCACATCTACTCTACATGATACAATGTATCCTATACATCCTCCTCTGTACACGGATCACATTCACTCTACATGATACAATGTATCCTCTACATCCTCCTCTGTACACTGATCACATCTACTCTACATGATACAATGTATCCTCTACATCCTCCTCTGTACACCGATCACATCTACTCTACATGATACAATGTATCCTCTACATCCTCCTCTATATACACCGATCACATCTACTCTACATGATACAATGTATCCTCTACACCCTCCTCCGTATACACCGATCACATCTACTCTACATGATACAATGTATCCCCTACACCCTCCTCTGTACACCGATCATATCTACACTACATGATACAATGTATCCTCTACACCCTCCTCTGTACACCGATCACATCTACTCTACATGATACAATGTATCCTCTACACCCTCCTCTGTACACTGATCACATCTACTCTACATGATACAATGTATTCTCTACATCCTCCTCTGTACACCGATCACATCTACTCTACATGATACAATGTATCCCCTACACCCTCCTCTGTACACCGATCACATCTACACTACATGATACAATGTATCCTCTACATCCTCCTCTGTACACCGATCACATCTACTCTACATGATACAATGTATCCCCTACATCCTCCTCTGTACACCGATCACATCTACACTACATGATACAATTTATCCCCTACATCCTCCTCTGTACACCGATCGCATCTACTCTACATGATACAATGTATCCCCTACACCCTCCTCTGTACACCGATCACATCTACACTACATGATACAATGTATCCTCTACATCCTCCTCTGTACACCGATCACATCTACTCTACATGATACAATGTATCCCCTACATCCTCCTCTGTACACCGATCACATCTACACTACATGATACAATGTATCCCCTACATCCTCCTCTGTACACCGATCACATCTACTCTACATGATACAATGTATCCCCTACACCCTCCTCTGTACACCGATCACATCTACTCTACATGATACAATGTATCCTCTACACCCTCCTCCGTATACACCGATCACATCTACACTACATGATACAATGTATCCTCTACACCCTCCTCCGTATACACCGATCACATCTACTCTACATGATACAATGTATCCTCTACACCCTCCTCCGTATACACTGATCACATCTACTCTACATGATACAATGTATCCTCTACATCCTCTATACACCGATCACATCTACTCTACATGATACAATGTATCCTCTACACCCTCCTCCGTATACACCGATCACATCTACTCTACATGATACAATGTATCCCCTACACCCTCCTCTATACACCGTTCACATCTACTCTACATGATACAATGTATCCTCTACACCCTCCTCTGTACACCGTTCACATCTACTCTACATGATACAATGTATCCTATACATCCTCCTCTGTACACGGATCACATTCACTCTACATGATACAATGTATCCTCTACATCCTCCTCTGTACACACCGATCACATCTACTCTACATGATACAATGTATCCTCTACATCCTCCTCTGTACACACCGATCACATCTACTCTACATGATACAATGTATCCTCTACATCCTCCTCTGTACACCGATCACATCTACTCTACATGATACAATGTATCCTCTACATCCTCCTCTGTACACCGATCACATCTACTCTACATGATACAATGTATCCTCTACATCCTCCTCTGTACACCGATCACATATACACTACATGATACAATGTATCCTCTACATCCTCCTCTGTACACCGATCACATCTACACTACATGATACAATGTATCCCCTACACCCTCCTCTGTACACCGATCACATCTACTCTACATGATACAATGTATCCTCTACACCCTCCTCCGTATACACCGATCACATCTACTCTACATGATACAATGTATCCTCTACACCCTCCTCCGTATACACCGATCACATCTACTCTACATGATACAATGTATCCTCTACATCCTCTATACACCGATCACATCTACTCTACATGATACAATGTATCCTCTACATCCTCCTCTGTACACCGATCACATCTACACTACATGATACAATGTATCCTCTACATCCTCCTCTGTACACCGATCACATCTACACTACATGATACAATGTATCCCCTACACCCTCCTCTGTACACCGATCACATCTACACTACATGATACAATGTATCCTCTACATCCTCCTCTGTACACACCGATCACATCTACTCTACATGATACAATGTATCCTCTACATCCTCCTCTGTACACCGATCACATCTACACTACATGATACAACGTATCCTCTACATCCTCCTCTGTACACCGATCACATCTACTCTACATGATACAATGTATCCTCTACATCCTCCTCTGTACACCGATCACATCTACACTACATGATACAATGTATCCTCTACATCCTCCTCTGTACACCGATCACATCTACACTACATGATACAATGTATCCCCTACACCCTCCTCTGTACACCGATCACATCTACACTACATGATACAATGTATCCTCTACATCCTCCTCTGTACACCGATCACATCTACTCTACATGATACAATGTATCCTCTACACCCTCCTCTGTACACCGATCACATCTACACTACATGATACAATGTATCCTCTACATCCTCCTCTGTACACCGATCACATCTACACTACATGATACAATGTATCCTCTACACCCTCCTCTGTACACCGATCACATCTACACTACATGATACAATGTATCCTCTACACCCTCCTCTGTACACCGATCACATCTACTCTACATGATACAATGTATCCTCTACATCCTCCTCCGTATACACCGATCATATCTACACTACATGATACAATGTATCCCCTACACCCTCCTCTGTACACCGATCACATCTACTCTACATGATACAATGTATCCTCTACATCCTCCTCTGTACACCGATCACATCTACTCTACATGATACAATGTATCCTCTACATCCTCCTCTGTACACCGATCACATCTACTCTACATGATACAATGTATCCTCTACATCCTCCTCTGTACACTGATCACATCTACTCTACATGATACAATGTATCCTCTACATCCTCCTCTGTACACCGATCACATCTACTCTACATGATACAATGTATCCTCTACATCCTCCTCTATATACACCAATCACATCTACTCTACATGATACAATGTATCCTCTACACCCTCCTCCGTATACACCGATCACATCTACTCTACATGATACAATGTATCCCCTACACCCTCCTCTGTACACCGATCATATCTACACTACATGATACAATGTATCCTCTACACCCTCCTCTGTACACCGATCACATCTACTCTACATGATACAATGTATCCTCTACACCCTCCTCTGTACACTGATCACATCTACTCTACATGATACAATGTATTCTCTACATCCTCCTCTGTACACCGATCACATCTACTCTACATGATACAATGTATCCCCTACACCCTCCTCTGTACACCGATCACATCTACACTACATGATACAATGTATCCTCTACATCCTCCTCTGTACACCGATCACATCTACTCTACATGATACAATGTATCCCCTACATCCTCCTCTGTACACCGATCACATCTACACTACATGATACAATGTATCCTCTACATCCTCCTCTGTACACCGATCACATCTACTCTACATGATACAATGTATCCTCTACATCCTCCTCTGTACACCGATCACATCTACACTACATGATACAATGTATCCCCTACATCCTCCTCTGTACACCGATCACATCTACACTACATGATACAATGTATCCCCTACATCCTCCTCTGTACACCGATCACATCTACTCTACATGATACAATGTATCCCCTACACCCTCCTCTGTACACCGATCACATCTACTCTACATGATACAATGTATCCTCTACACCCTCCTCCGTATACACCGATCACATCTACACTACATGATACAATGTATCCTCTACACCCTCCTCCGTATACACCGATCACATCTACTCTACATGATACAATGTATCCTCTACACCCTCCTCCGTATACACTGATCACATCTACTCTACATGATACAATGTATCCTCTACATCCTCTATACACCGATCACATCTACTCTACATGATACAATGTATCCTCTACACCCTCCTCCGTATACACCGATCACATCTACTCTACATGATACAATGTATCCCCTACACCCTCCTCTGTACACCGATCACATCTACTCTACATGATACAATGTATCCTCTACATCCTCCTCTGTACACCGATCACATCTACTCTACATGATACAATGTATCCTCTACATCCTCCTCTGTACACTGATCACATCTACTCTACATGATACAATGTATCCTCTACACCCTCCTCTGTACACCGATCACATCTACTCTACATGATACAATGTATCCTCTACATCCTCCTCTGTACACTGATCACATCTACTCTACATGATACAATGTATCCCCTACACCCTCCTCTGTACACCGATCACATCTACTCTACATGATACAATGTATCCCCTACATCCTCCTCCGTATACACCGATCACATCTACTCTACATGATACAATGTATCCCCTACACCCTCCTCTGTACACCGATCACATCTACTCTACATGATACAATGTATCCCCTACACCCTCCTCTGTACACCGATCACATCTACACTACATGATACAATGTATCCTCTACATCCTCCTCTGTACACCGATCACATCTACTCTACATGATACAATGTATCCTCTACATCCTCCTCCGTATACACCGATCATATCTACACTACATGATACAATGTATCCCCTACACCCTCCTCTGTACACCGATCACATCTACTCTACATGATACAATGTATCCTCTACATCCTCCTCTGTACATTGATCACATCTACTCTACATGATACAATGTATCCTCTACATCCTCCTCTGTACACCGATCACATCTACTCTACATGATACAATGTATCCTCTACATCCTCCTCTGTACACCGATCACATCTACTCTACATGATACAATGTATCCTCTACATCCTCTATACACCGATCACATCTACTCTACATGATACAATGTATCCTCTACATCCTCTGTACACCGATCACATCTACTCTACATGATACAATGTATCCTCTACATCCTCCTCTGTACAATGATCACATCTACTCTACATGATACAATGTATCCTCTACACCCTCCTCTGTACACCGATCACATCTACTCTACATGATACAATGTATCCTCTACATCCTCCTCTGTACACTGATCACATCTACTCTACATGATACAATGTATCCCCTACATCCTCCTCTGTACACCGATCACATCTACTCTACATGATACAATGTATCCCCTACACCCTCCTCTGTACACCGATCACATCTACTCTACATGATACAATGTATCCCCTACATCCTCCTCCGTATACACCGATCACATCTACTCTACATGATACAATGTATCCCCTACACCCTCCTCTGTACACCGATCACATCTACTCTACATGATACAATGTATCCCCTACACCCTCCTCTGTACACCGATCACATCTACTCTACATGATACAATGTATCCCCTACACCCTCCTCTGTACACCGATCACATCTACACTACATGATACAATGTATCCTCTACATCCTCCTCTGTACACCGATCACATCTACTCTACATAAAACAATGTATCCTCTACATCCTCCTCCGTATACACCGATCATATCTACACTACATGATACAATGTATCCCCTACACCCTCCTCTGTACACCGATCACATCTACTCTACATGATACAATGTATCCTCTACATCCTCCTCTGTACACTGATCACATCTACTCTACATGATACAATGTATCCTCTACATCCTCCTCTGTACACCGATCACATCTACTCTACATGATACAATGTATCCTCTACATCCTCCTCTATATACACCGATCACATCTACTCTACATGATACAATGTATCCTCTACACCCTCCTCCGTATACACCGATCACATCTACTCTACATGATACAATGTATCCCCTACACCCTCCTCTGTACACCGATTACATCTACTCTACATGATACAATGTATCCTCTACACCCTCCTCTGTACACCGATCACATCTACACTACATGATACAATGTATCCTCTACATCCTCCTCTGTACACCGATCACATCTACTCTACATGATACAATGTATCCCCTACATCCTCCTCCGTATACACCGATCACATCTACTCTACATGATACAATGTATCCCCTACATCCTCCTCCGTATACACCGATCACATCTACTCTACATGATACAATGTATCCTCTACATCCTCCTCTGTACACCGATCACATCTACTCTACATGATACAATGTATCCCCTACACCCTCCTCTGTACACCGATCACATCTACTCTACATGATACAATGTATCCTCTACACCCTCCTCCGTATACACCGATCACATCTACTCTACATGATACAATGTATCCTCTACACCCTCCTCCGTATACACCGATCACATCTACTCTACATGATACAATGTATCCTCTACATCCTCTATACACCGATCACATCTACTCTACATGATACAATGTATCCTCTACACCCTCCTCCGTATACACCGATCACATCTACTCTACATGATACAATGTATCCCCTACACCCTCCTCTGTACACCGATCACATCTACTCTACATGATACAATGTATCCTCTACATCCTCCTCTGTACACCGATCACATCTACTCTACATGATACAATGTATCCTCTACATCCTCCTCTGTACACTGATCACATCTACTCTACATGATACAATGTATCCTCTACACCCTCCTCTGTACACCGATCACATCTACTCTACATGATACAATGTATCCTCTACATCCTCCTCTGTACACTGATCACATCTACTCTACATGATACAATGTATCCTCTACATCCTCCTCCGTATACACCGATCACATCTACTCTACATGATACAATGTATCCCCTACACCCTCCTCTGTACACCGATCACATCTACTCTACATGATACAATGTATCCCCTACACCCTCCTCTGTACACCGATCACATCTACACTACATGATACAATGTATCCTCTACATCCTCCTCTGTACACCGATCACATCTACTCTACATGATACAATGTATCCTCTACATCCTCTATACACCGATCACATCTACTCTACATGATACAATGTATCCTCTACACCCTCCTCCGTATACACCGATCACATCTACTCTACATGATACAATGTATCCTCTACATCCTCTATACACCGATCACATCTACTCTACATGATACAATGTATCCTCTACACCCTCCTCCGTATACACCGATCACATCTACTCTACATGATACAATGTATCCTCTACATCCTCTATACACCGATCACATCTACTCTACATGATACAATGTATCCTCGACACCCTCCTCCGTATACACCGATCACATCTACTCTACATGATACAATGTATCCTCTACATCCTCTATACACCGATCACATCTACTCTACATGATACAATGTATCCTCTACATCCTCCTCTATATACACCGATCACATCTACTCTACATGATACAATGTATCCCCTACACCCTCCTCTGTACACCGATCACATCTACTCTACATGATACAATGTATCCTCTACATCCTCTATACACCGATCACATCTACTCTACATGATACAATGTATCCTCTACACCCTCCTCCGTATACACCGATCACATCTACTCTACATGATACAATGTATCCTCTACATCCTCTATACACCGATCACATCTACTCTACATGATACAATGTATCCTCTACATCCTCCTCTATATACACCGATCACATCTACTCTACATGATATAATGTATCCTCTACACCCTCCTCCGTATACACCGATCACATCTACTCTACATGATACAATGTATCCCCTACACCCTCCTCTGTACACCGATCACATCTACTCTACATGATACAATGTATCCCCTACACCCTCCTCTGTACACCGATCACATCTACTCTACATGATACAATGTATCCTCTACATCCTCCTCTGTACACCGTTCACATCTACTCTACATGATACAATGTATCCTCTACATCCTCCTCTGTACACCGATCACATCTGCTCTACATGATACAATGTATCCCCTACACCCTCCTCTGTACACCGATCACATCTACTCTACATGATACAATGTATCCCCTACATCCTCCTCCGTATACACCGATCACATCTACTCTACATGATACAATGTATCCTCTACATCCTCCTCTGTACACCGATCACATCTACTCTACATGATACAATGTATCCCCTACACCCTCCTCTGTACACCGATCACATCTACTCTACATGATACAATGTATCCTCTACACCCTCCTCTGTACACCGTTCACATCTACTCTACATGATACAATGTATCCTCTACACCCTCCTCCGTATACACCGATCACATCTACTCTACATGATACAATGTATCCTCTACATCCTCCTCCGTATACACCGATCATATCTACACTACATGATACAATGTATCCCCTACACCCTCCTCTGTACACCGATCACATCTACTCTACATGATACAATGTATCCTCTACATCCTCCTCTGTACACCGATCACATCTACACTACATGATACAATGTATCCTCTACACCCTCCTCCGTACACACCGATCACATCTACACTACATGATACAATGTATTCTCTACATCCTCCTCTGTACACCGATCACATCTACTCTACATGATACAATGTATTCTCTACATCCTCCTCTGTACACCGATCACATCTACTCTACATGATACAATGTATCCTCTACATCCTCTATACACCGATCACATCTACTCTACATGATACAATGTATCCTCTACATCCTCTGTACACCGATCACATCTACTCTACATGATACAATGTATCCTCTACATCCTCCTCTGTACACTGATCACATCTACTCTACATGATACAATGTATCCTCTACACCCTCCTCTGTACACCGATCACATCTACTCTACATGATACAATGTATCCTCTACATCCTCCTCTGTACACTGATCACATCTACTCTACATGATACAATGTATCCCCTACATCCTCCTCTGTACACCGATCACATCTACTCTACATGATACAATGTATCCCCTACACCCTCCTC
The DNA here is from genome assembly GCF_037356315.1 of Lithobates pipiens. Lineage (NCBI taxonomy): Eukaryota > Metazoa > Chordata > Amphibia > Anura > Ranidae > Lithobates > Lithobates pipiens. Next base: position 641,490,663 of record NW_027507903.1, read on the forward strand.
TGTACACCGATCACATCTACTCTACATGATACAATGTATCCCCTACATCCTCCTCCGTATACACCGATCACATCTACTCTACATGATACAATGTATCCCCTACACCCTCCTCTGTACACCGATCACATCTACTCTACATGATACAATGTATCCCCTACACCCTCCTCTGTACACCGATCACATCTACACTACATGATACAATGTATCCTCTACATCCTCCTCTGTACACCGATCACATCTACTCTACATAAAACAATGTATCCTCTACATCCTCCTCCGTATACACCGATCATATCTACACTACATGATACAATGTATCCCCTACACCCTCCTCTGTACACCGATCACATCTACTCTACATGATACAATGTATCCTCTACATCCTCCTCTGTACACTGATCACATCTACTCTACATGATACAATGTATCCTCTACATCCTCCTCTGTACACCGATCACATCTACTCTACATGATACAATGTATCCTCTACATCCTCCTCTATATACACCGATCACATCTACTCTACATGATACAATGTATCCTCTACACCCTCCTCCGTATACACCGATCACATCTACTCTACATGATACAATGTATCCCCTACACCCTCCTCTGTACACCGATCACATCTACTCTACATGATACAATGTATCCTCTACACCCTCCTCTGTACACCGATCACATCTACACTACATGATACAATGTATCCTCTACATCCTCCTCTGTACACCGATCACATCTACTCTACATGATACAATGTATCCCCTACATCCTCCTCCGTATACACCGATCACATCTACTCTACATGATACAATGTATCCCCTACATCCTCCTCCGTATACACCGATCACATCTACTCTACATGATACAATGTATCCTCTACATCCTCCTCTGTACACCGATCACATCTACTCTACATGATACAATGTATCCCCTACACCCTCCTCTGTACACCGATCACATCTACTCTACATGATACAATGTATCCTCTACACCCTCCTCCGTATACACCGATCACATCTACTCTACATGATACAATGTATCCTCTACACCCTCCTCCGTATACACCGATCACATCTACTCTACATGATACAATGTATCCTCTACACCCTCCTCCGTATACACCGATCACATCTACTCTACATGATACAATGTATCCTCTACACCCTCCTCCGTATACACCGATCACATCTACTCTACATGATACAATGTATCCTCTACATCCTCTATACACCGATCACATCTACTCTACATGATACAATGTATCCTCTACACCCTCCTCCGTATACACCGATCACATCTACTCTACATGATACAATGTATCCCCTACACCCTCCTCTGTACACCGATCACATCTACTCTACATGATACAATGTATCCTCTACATCCTCCTCTGTACACCGATCACATCTACTCTACATGATACAATGTATCCTCTACATCCTCCTCTGTACACTGATCACATCTACTCTACATGATACAATGTATCCCCTACATCCTCCTCTGTACACCGATCACATCTACTCTACATGATACAATGTATCCCCTACACCCTCCTCTGTACACCGATCACATCTACTCTACATGATACAATGTATCCCCTACATCCTCCTCCGTATACACCGATCACATCTACTCTACATGATACAATGTATCCCCTACACCCTCCTCTGTACACCGATCACATCTACTCTACATGATACAATGTATCCCCTACACCCTCCTCTGTACACCGATCACATCTACACTACATGATACAATGTATCCTCTACATCCTCCTCTGTACACCGATCACATCTACTCTACATGATACAATGTATCCTCTACATCCTCTATACACCGATCACATCTACTCTACATGATACAATGTATCCTCTACACCCTCCTCCGTATACACCGATCACATCTACTCTACATGATACAATGTATCCTCTACATCCTCTATACACCGATCACATCTACTCTACATGATACAATGTATCCTCTACACCCTCCTCCGTATACACCGATCACATCTACTCTACATGATACAATGTATCCTCTACATCCTCTATACACCGATCACATCTACTCTACATGATACAATGTATCCTCGACACCCTCCTCCGTATACACCGATCACATCTACTCTACATGATACAATGTATCCTCTACATCCTCTATACACCGATCACATCTACTCTACATGATACAATGTATCCTCTACATCCTCCTCTATATACACCGATCACATCTACTCTACATGATACAATGTATCCCCTACACCCTCTTCTGTACACCGATCACATCTACTCTACATGATACAATGTATCCTCTACATCCTCTATACACCGATCACATCTACTCTACATGATACAATGTATCCTCTACACCCTCCTCCGTATACACCGATCACATCTACTCTACATGATACAATGTATCCTCTACATCCTCTATACACCGATCACATCTACTCTACATGATACAATGTATCCTCTACATCCTCCTCTATATACACCGATCACATCTACTCTACATGATATAATGTATCCTCTACACCCTCCTCCGTATACACCGATCACATCTACTCTACATGATACAATGTATCCCCTACACCCTCCTCTGTACACCGATCACATCTACTCTACATGATACAATGTATCCCCTACACCCTCCTCTGTACACCGATCACATCTACTCTACATGATACAATGTATCCTCTACATCCTCCTCTGTACACCGTTCACATCTACTCTACATGATACAATGTATCCTCTACATCCTCCTCTGTACACCGATCACATCTGCTCTACATGATACAATGTATCCCCTACACCCTCCTCTGTACACCGATCACATCTACTCTACATGATACAATGTATCCCCTACATCCTCCTCCGTATACACCGATCACATCTACTCTACATGATACAATGTATCCTCTACATCCTCCTCTGTACACCGATCACATCTACTCTACATGATACAATGTATCCCCTACACCCTCCTCTGTACACCGATCACATCTACTCTACATGATACAATGTATCCCCTACACCCTCCTCTGTACACCGATCACATCTACTCTACATGATACAATGTATCCTCTACATCCTCCTCTGTACACTGATCACATCTACTCTACATGATACAATGTATCCTCTACATCCTCCTCTGTACACCGATCACATCTACTCTACATGATACAATGTATCCCCTACATCCTCCTCTGTACACCGATCACATCTACTCTACATGATACAATGTATCCCCTACATCCTCCTCCGTATACACCGATCACATCTACTCTACATGATACAATGTATCCTCTACATCCTCCTCTATATACACCGATCACATCTACTCTACATGATACAATGTATCCTCTACAACCTCCTCCGTACACACCGATCACATCTACTCTACATGATACAATGTATCCCCTACATCCTCCTCCGTATACACCGATCACATCTACTCTACATGATACAATGTATCCTCTACATCCTCCTCTGTACACCGATCACATCTACTCTACATGATACAATGTATCCCCTACACCCTCCTCTGTACACCGATCACATCTACTCTACATGATACAATGTATCCCCTACACCCTCCTCTGTACACCGATCACATCTACACTACATGATACAATGTATCCTCTACATCCTCCTCTGTACACCGATCACATCTACTCTACATAAAACAATGTATCCTCTACATCCTCCTCCGTATACACCGATCATATCTACACTACATGATACAATGTATCCCCTACACCCTCCTCTGTACACCGATCACATCTACTCTACATGATACAATGTATCCTCTACATCCTCCTCTGTACACTGATCACATCTACTCTACATGATACAATGTATCCTCTACATCCTCCTCTGTACACCGATCACATCTACTCTACATGATACAATGTATCCTCTACATCCTCCTCTATATACACCGATCACATCTACTCTACATGATACAATGTATCCTCTACACCCTCCTCCGTATACACCGATCACATCTACTCTACATGATACAATGTATCCCCTACACCCTCCTCTGTACACCGATCACATCTACTCTACATGATACAATGTATCCTCTACACCCTCCTCTGTACACCGATCACATCTACACTACATGATACAATGTATCCTCTACATCCTCCTCTGTACACCGATCACATCTACTCTACATGATACAATGTATCCCCTACATCCTCCTCCGTATACACCGATCACATCTACTCTACATGATACAATGTATCCCCTACATCCTCCTCCGTATACACCGATCACATCTACTCTACATGATACAATGTATCCTCTACATCCTCCTCTGTACACCGATCACATCTACTCTACATGATACAATGTATCCCCTACACCCTCCTCTGTACACCGATCACATCTACTCTACATGATACAATGTATCCCCTACACCCTCCTCTGTACACCGATCACATCTACACTACATGATACAATGTATCCTCTACATCCTCCTCTGTACACCGATCACATCTACTCTACATAAAACAATGTATCCTCTACATCCTCCTCCGTATACACCGATCATATCTACACTACATGATACAATGTATCCCCTACACCCTCCTCTGTACACCGATCACATCTACTCTACATGATACAATGTATCCTCTACATCCTCCTCTGTACACTGATCACATCTACTCTACATGATACAATGTATCCTCTACATCCTCCTCTGTACACCGATCACATCTACTCTACATGATACAATGTATCCTCTACATCCTCCTCTATATACACCGATCACATCTACTCTACATGATACAATGTATCCTCTACACCCTCCTCCGTATACACCGATCACATCTACTCTACATGATACAATGTATCCCCTACACCCTCCTCTGTACACCGATCACATCTACTCTACATGATACAATGTATCCTCTACACCCTCCTCTGTACACCGATCACATCTACACTACATGATACAATGTATCCTCTACATCCTCCTCTGTACACCGATCACATCTACTCTACATGATACAATGTATCCCCTACATCCTCCTCCGTATACACCGATCACATCTACTCTACATGATACAATGTATCCCCTACATCCTCCTCCGTATACACCGATCACATCTACTCTACATGATACAATGTATCCTCTACATCCTCCTCTGTACACCGATCACATCTACTCTACATGATACAATGTATCCCCTACACCCTCCTCTGTACACCGATCACATCTACTCTACATGATACAATGTATCCTCTACACCCTCCTCCGTATACACCGATCACATCTACTCTACATGATACAATGTATCCTCTACACCCTCCTCCGTATACACCGATCACATCTACTCTACATGATACAATGTATCCTCTACACCCTCCTCCGTATACACCGATCACATCTACTCTACATGATACAATGTATCCTCTACACCCTCCTCCGTATACACCGATCACATCTACTCTACATGATACAATGTATCCTCTACATCCTCTATACACCGATCACATCTACTCTACATGATACAATGTATCCTCTACACCCTCCTCCGTATACACCGATCACATCTACTCTACATGATACAATGTATCCCCTACACCCTCCTCTGTACACCGATCACATCTACTCTACATGATACAATGTATCCTCTACATCCTCCTCTGTACACCGATCACATCTACTCTACATGATACAATGTATCCTCTACATCCTCCTCTGTACACTGATCACATCTACTCTACATGATACAATGTATCCCCTACATCCTCCTCTGTACACCGATCACATCTACTCTACATGATACAATGTATCCCCTACACCCTCCTCTGTACACCGATCACATCTACTCTACATGATACAATGTATCCCCTACATCCTCCTCCGTATACACCGATCACATCTACTCTACATGATACAATGTATCCCCTACACCCTCCTCTGTACACCGATCACATCTACTCTACATGATACAATGTATCCCCTACACCCTCCTCTGTACACCGATCACATCTACACTACATGATACAATGTATCCTCTACATCCTCCTCTGTACACCGATCACATCTACTCTACATGATACAATGTATCCTCTACATCCTCTATACACCGATCACATCTACTCTACATGATACAATGTATCCTCTACACCCTCCTCCGTATACACCGATCACATCTACTCTACATGATACAATGTATCCTCTACATCCTCTATACACCGATCACATCTACTCTACATGATACAATGTATCCTCTACACCCTCCTCCGTATACACCGATCACATCTACTCTACATGATACAATGTATCCTCTACATCCTCTATACACCGATCACATCTACTCTACATGATACAATGTATCCTCGACACCCTCCTCCGTATACACCGATCACATCTACTCTACATGATACAATGTATCCTCTACATCCTCTATACACCGATCACATCTACTCTACATGATACAATGTATCCTCTACATCCTCCTCTATATACACCGATCACATCTACTCTACATGATACAATGTATCCCCTACACCCTCTTCTGTACACCGATCACATCTACTCTACATGATACAATGTATCCTCTACATCCTCTATACACCGATCACATCTACTCTACATGATACAATGTATCCTCTACACCCTCCTCCGTATACACCGATCACATCTACTCTACATGATACAATGTATCCTCTACATCCTCTATACACCGATCACATCTACTCTACATGATACAATGTATCCTCTACATCCTCCTCTATATACACCGATCACATCTACTCTACATGATATAATGTATCCTCTACACCCTCCTCCGTATACACCGATCACATCTACTCTACATGATACAATGTATCCCCTACACCCTCCTCTGTACACCGATCACATCTACTCTACATGATACAATGTATCCCCTACACCCTCCTCTGTACACCGATCACATCTACTCTACATGATACAATGTATCCTCTACATCCTCCTCTGTACACCGTTCACATCTACTCTACATGATACAATGTATCCTCTACATCCTCCTCTGTACACCGATCACATCTGCTCTACATGATACAATGTATCCCCTACACCCTCCTCTGTACACCGATCACATCTACTCTACATGATACAATGTATCCCCTACATCCTCCTCCGTATACACCGATCACATCTACTCTACATGATACAATGTATCCTCTACATCCTCCTCTGTACACCGATCACATCTACTCTACATGATACAATGTATCCCCTACACCCTCCTCTGTACACCGATCACATCTACTCTACATGATACAATGTATCCCCTACACCCTCCTCTGTACACCGATCACATCTACTCTACATGATACAATGTATCCTCTACATCCTCCTCTGTACACTGATCACATCTACTCTACATGATACAATGTATCCTCTACATCCTCCTCTGTACACCGATCACATCTACTCTACATGATACAATGTATCCCCTACATCCTCCTCTGTACACCGATCACATCTACTCTACATGATACAATGTATCCCCTACATCCTCCTCCGTATACACCGATCACATCTACTCTACATGATACAATGTATCCTCTACATCCTCCTCTATATACACCGATCACATCTACTCTACATGATACAATGTATCCTCTACAACCTCCTCCGTACACACCGATCACATCTACTCTACATGATACAATGTATCCCCTACATCCTCCTCCGTATACACCGATCACATCTACTCTACATGATACAATGTATCCTCTACATCCTCCTCTGTACACCGATCACATCTACTCTACATGATACAATGTATCCCCTACACCCTCCTCTGTACACCGATCACATCTACTCTACATGATACAATGTATCCCCTACACCCTCCTCTGTACACCGATCACATCTACACTACATGATACAATGTATCCTCTACATCCTCCTCTGTACACCGATCACATCTACTCTACATGATACAATGTATCCTCTACATCCTCTATACACCGATCACATCTACTCTACATGATACAATGTATCCTCTACACCCTCCTCCGTATACACCGATCACATCTACTCTACATGATACAATGTATCCTCTACATCCTCTATACACCGATCACATCTACTCTACATGATACAATGTATCCTCTACATCCTCTATACACCGATCACATCTACTCTACATGATACAATGTATCCTCTACACCCTCCTCCGTATACACCGATCACATCTACTCTACATGATACAATGTATCCTCTACATCCTCTATACACCGATCACATCTACTCTACATGATACAATGTATCCTCTACACCCTCCTCCGTATACACCGATCACATCTACTCTACATGATACAATGTATCCCCTACACCCTCCTCTGTACACCGATCACATCTACTCTACATGATACAATGTATCCTCTACATCCTCCTCTGTACACCGATCACATCTACTCTACATGATACAATGTATCCTCTACATCCTCCTCTGTACACCGATCACATCTACTCTACATGATACAATGTATCCCCTACACCCTCCTCTGTACACCGATCACATCTACTCTACATGATACAATGTATCCCCTACATCCTCCTCCGTAGACACCGATCACATCTACTCTACATGATACAATGTATCCTCTACATCCTCCTCTGTACACCGATCACATCTACTCTACACAGTGGCGTAACTAGAACCTTTAGGGCCCCGATGCAAGAAAACATGAAGGGCCCCCCTGAACCCCAGCCAGGGCCCTTCCCTCCGAGTCCGGTGGTGGAACTCCAGGGCGTGGTCACAGGTATGACCTTTGTGAGCCCTGTAGTTCCACCACTGGTATCAGTCGTTTTTTTTTTATAATTTATTTTTTTATTTTTAGGTGCCCCATTGGGGGACTGTCCCTGGGCAGGATGGGGTCCCCGTCCCCAGAAGAGATGAGGTCCTTTTCTCCAGGGCAGATGAAGTTACTGCCCCCAGGTGAGAAGGGGTCCCTGTCCCCAGGGGAGATGGGGGTCCCTGTCCCCACGTGAGAAGGGGTCCCTGTCACCAGGGGGAGATGGAGGGGGTATGTAATGGTGTGTGGGGGATGTGGTCCTCTAACTCACCATGACCAAGCTGTAGGCCGCACACTCATCCATGTTGTCCTGGACTCCATCCAGTGTGCTGGATGGGTGATCAGCATATCTCCCAGAAAGACCTTTCATCATCTGTGTATGACGGGGAAGGAGGGGGGCTGGCAGACAAGCCTGCAGTGTCCTCCGGGGAGCCGGCTCTCATAGGGCTGCACTGCATCTGTGTGCTTAAAGTTTGTTTACCCGGGAGAGGTATGCAGTGCAGTGTGGTCCGGACTCGGGGGGTGGGACTCTGGCTGGGGAGAACAGACATCGGACTGAGCGGCAATGCATGGAGCAGGAGAGGGGTACTCTGAGGAGCCGGCCGAGGACACAGGTCATGCGGGGAATGCACAACTAAAGAGCAGCCAGTGCGATAGTCGAGCATGTAGCTCTGCTAGTCACCCTCCACCTCCAGCCACCCGTGTGCATGGTGCACTGGTACCCCTAGCTGCCTATGCTGCTGCCGGCTATATGTAGAGGGGGCTGCATGGGCCCCCTGCATCATAGGGCCCGGTTGCGGTCGCGACTGCTGCACCCCCTATAGTTACACCCCTGACTCTACATGATACAATGTATCCCCTACACCCTCCTCTGTACACCGATCACATCTACTCTACATGATACAATGTATCCCCTACACCCTCCTCTGTACACCTTTCACATCTACTCTACATGATACAATGTATCCTCTACATCCTCTATACACCGATCACATCTACTCTACATGATACAATGTATCCTCTACATCCTCCTCTATATACACCGATCACATCTACTCTACATGATACAATGTATCCTCTACATCCTCCTCTATATACACCGATCACATCTACACTACATGATACAATGTATCCTCTACATCCTCCTCTGTACACCGATCACATCTACTCTACATGATACAATGTATCCCCTACACCCTCCTCTGTACACCGATCACATCTACACTACATGATACAATGTATCCTCTACACCCTCCTCCGTACACACCGATCACATCTACTCTACATGATACAATGTATCCTCTACACCCTCCTCTGTACACCGATCACATCTACTCTACATGATACAATGTATCCTCTACATCCTCCTCTGTACACCGATCACATCTACTCTACATGATACAATGTATCCTCTACATCCTCCTCTGTACACCGATCACATCTACTCTACATGATACAATGTATCCTATACATCCTCCTCTGTACACCGATCACATCTACACTACATGATACAATGTATCCTCTACATCCTCTATACACCGATCACATCTACTCTACATGATACAATGTATCTGTCACGTACCTGGTGGTGGGAGCCCGGAGTGCAGGGAGCGGCCTCTCGTAAGCCTCTGGCTCGAGATCCCCTGAGAGTGGGAACAGGGGCTCTGGAGGGCAGAGGGCACAAGTGCCAAGTCCGTGTAGGTGGGCCTGGTCCAGGAACTGGCGTCAGACAGCAGTGGATAAAGACAGGTGGTTCTGGAGTGGCTGGAAGTCAGCAGCTGGCAGCAAGTAGGTGGGCACACAGGAACGGCTGGCAGGCAGGCAGCAGCGGTCACAGAACATGGACTGGAACAGCAGGCAGAAGCGGGGTCAACACAAGCCGGGTCGTCAACGGGCTGGCAGCAGAAGTACCGAAGGAGGAGGCAGAAGAATAGTCAGGAGGTCCGGGGGTCAGGGCTGGCAGCAAGCAGGATAATCAGGAACAAGCCGAGTAGATCAGAGACAGGAACGATCAGGTAATCAGAGGCAACTCTCAGGAACGCTGTAGACAGGACAGCAACGGGCCACTAGAATGAATCACTTAAGAAGCCTTCTGGGCGCCAAGAACGGTCGCACGGCGTGCCCGTTCACGCCCACATCAAACCGTGCAACCGACCGTGACCCCGCGCACCCGCGTGCGCATGTTCGCAACCTTGCGCACCCGCGTGCGCCCGATCGTACCTGCTCGCACCCGCGTGCGTCCGTTCGCGCTAACGCGCGCCCGGGAAGACCTATTAGCGCTCAACGGACCAACATTGTGGGTAAGTCTTCCATGGGCTGCTGGAACTCGGAACCGACCATGACATTGCCCCCCCCCAAGGGGCAGCCTCCGGATGCCCAATTGGGCCATTTTACTAGGATGGGCCCTTCTGAAGGCGAGAATCAGTCTCCTGGCATGAATGTTGGATTCAGGTTCCCAAGAATTCTCTTCAGGTCCGTACCCTTTCCACTTTACCAGGAATTGAACTTGATTCCGTCTACGCCTGCAGTCCAAGATAGACTCCACCTCGTACTCGACTTCACCGTCGACGACCACAGGTTCAGGTGGGACAATCCTCCGACTGACGAAGGGGTCCGGGACGGCTGGCTTGAGTAACGCCACATGGAATACGGGGTGAATCCGGAATGACTCTGGCAGTTTCAGCTCAAATGCTACATCGTTTATTTTCTTTACAATTGGGAAGGGACCCACAAACCTTGGTCCCAACTTCTTAGTAGGGCAGGCCATCTTTAGATTCAACGTGGAGAGCCACACCTGGTCCCCAACCTTGAGTTCAAGCTCCCCCCTTCTCCTCCTGTCAAAGACTTCTTTATTATGTCTTTGGGTCTTTGCCATGGTCTCCTGCAGAAGTTTGTTATTGGCACTAAAGAAGTCGATATTCTCCTGGACTGCTGGTACCGGGCTTTCAGGCAGGTCTTGGGACAAGAATGAGGGGTGGAAGCCGTAATTGGCGAAGAACGGAGACTGACTTGTGGCAGAGTGGATGGAGTTTTTATAAGCGAACTCCGCTAACGGGAGCAAGGAAGCCCAGTTGTCCTGAGAAAAGGACGAGAAGCAGCGTAGGTACTGCTCCAGCGTCTGGTTCGTCCGTTCTGTTTGCCCATTGGTCTGTGGGTGGTAGGCAGACGAGAGACAGAGATCAATTTTCAAGGCCCTGCAGAGTGCTCTCCAGAACTTGGACGTGAACTGCACACCCCGATCCGAGATAATGTTTGCGGGGACACCATGCAGCCTCACGATCTCTTTAATAAAAACCTCAGCGGTCTCTGCAGCGGAAGGGGTGCCCTTCATCGGCAAGAAGTGGGCCATCTTGGTTAGCCTATCTACTACCACGAAGATTGTGGAGTAGCCTTCTGATGGAGGAAGCTCTACGATGAAATCCATCGAAATCATCCGCCAAGGCCTCTCTGGAACAGGTAATGGTTTCATCAGGCCCCAGGCCCTGGACTTGCTGCTTTTATTACGGATGCAAATGGCACAAGCCTCCACGTATCTTTTACAGTCGGATCTCAACTGGGGCCACCAAAAGGTGCGCTGGACCAACTCGGTGGTCTTGAGGGCGCCGAAATGGCCGGCCAACGGGTGGTCATGGCATGCACTGAGGACTGGCACCCGAGCCTCCTGGGGGACAAAAATTTTGCCTTCATGCCAGAGAAGTTCATCTTGGGCCAGAAGTGTGATGTTAGGTGGAGGAGTGGCACCAACGGAGACTTGCTTAATCAGGGACAACAAATCAGCTTGAAGAAGAAGAAAGTTCCCTGAGGTCAGGATGGTATCCGGATGTGGAGAGGTCTCTGGCTCGTTGAACATTCGGGACAGGGCGTCCGGTTTGGTATTCTTGGAACCCGGGCGATAAGTTATGTGGAACAAAAACCGGGAAAAGAAAAGAGCCCATCTGGCCTGGCGTGGCTTCAACCTCTTGGCGGACTTCAAGTATTCCAGGTTTCTGTGATCCGTGTAAATGAGGATTGGATGCGTAGCCCCCTCCAGCAGGTAACGCCATTCCTCAAGGGCCACTTTAATGGCCAATAGCTCTCGATCTCCGACATCATAATTTGCCTCTGCTTCGGTTAGCTTGCGGGAGAAGAAGGCTACTGGGTGCAAGCGGGCCCTAGGCCCATGTCTCTGGGAGAGAATCGCCCCAACCGCGATCTCAGAGGCATCAACCTCTAAGATATAGGGCCGGGTCGGATCAGGATGTTTGAGGATGGAAGCCGACAAAAATAAGTCCTTCAGGGCAGAGAAGGCTTCCTGAGCCTCTGGGGACCATTGAAACTTCAGACCCTGCCTGGTCAGTCTAGTGATGGGGGCTATAATAGTGGAAAACCCCTTAATAAATTTCCTATAGAAATTTGCGAATCCCACGAAACGCTGGACCCCTTTTCTGTCAGTGGGAGCGGGCCAATCACGGATAGCGGAGACTTTCTGAGGGTCCATCTCGATGCCATCTACAGAAATTACCAGCCCCAGGAATTGAATACTTGATTGCTCAAAGGTACATTTCTCTGGCTTGGCATATAGCTCATGCAGACGAAGTCGGGATAGTACTTTCCTGACATGCTCCCGGTGTTCTGCCAGAGAGGAGGAGAAGATCAGGATGTCGTCCAAATAGGTAATGACGAACAGGTCTAGGTAATCCCTGAAAATATCATTGATAAAGTGCTGGAATGTGGCGGGAGCGTTGCATAAACCGAAGGGCATGACCAGGTACTCGAAGTGCCCGAAGCGAGTACGAAAGGCAGTTTTCCACTCGTCGCCATCACGGATGCGGACCAGATTGTAAGCCCCCCGGAGATCTAGTTTCGGAAATACTGCCGCTGACCCCAGTCTCTGGAAAAGCTCAGGCACAAGTGGTAGGGGATAACGATTCTTAATCGTTATTTTATTAAGGGCCCGGTAGTCAACGCAGGGGCGCAGGGTCTGGTCTTTTTTTTCCACGAAAAAGATCCCTGCTCCCGCCGGTGAAGTTGAGGGACGTATAAATCCCTTCCTGAGATTATCGTCCAGGTAGGACTTCAAGGTCACTAACTCAGTCTCTGATAGCGGAAAGATCCTCCCAAAAGGAATTTCTGCCCCGGGAAGTAATTCAATGGGACAGTCGTATGGCCTGTGAGGGGGTAAGGTCTCCGCACCCTTTTTGCTAAACACGTCCAGGTAATCATGGTAGGCAGATGGTACAATTTGGGGGGTTTCTGCGTCAACTTCCAGGCAGAGCAAAGAAGAAGAGGCCTGGTCGGTTCCCGACAAACAGTGCTGGAGGCAGTAAGGTGAGGGGAATCTCAACTCCCCGGTGGTCCAGTCAACAAGGGGGTTATGTGCCCTCAGCCAGGGCATGCCGAGAATGATAGGGAAGAGGGGAGAAGTAATAATGTCCAGACAGAGTAATTCTTGATGGGTCCCGGCAATAGTGGTTAACAGGGGCTGAGTCTGCTGGGTTACAGGTCCGGACTTGAGGGTGGAACCATCGGCCAGATGTATAGAAAGTCCCCTTGCCCTGGGCCGAAGAGGGATGTTATGTTTAGAGGCGAAGGTTAGGTCCATAAAGCCACTGCAAGCTCCCGAGTCAATAATGGCGTTGGTCTGGACGTTCCCTCCTGGTAGCTGCAAGGAAATGGACACAGTCAAATGGGAGGCAGCACTAGGACAGTCTAACGTAAGGGCAGGAGATACGAAGAGGGACTTACGGAGCTTAGCAGGGCAATTGCGCACGAAGTGTCCAGACCCTCCACAGTAGAGGCAGAGATTTCCTTCCCGGCGGCGTTGGCGTTCTTCAGGCGTTAAGGAAGGCCGGAGTAAGCCCAGCTGCATGGGCTCAGGGAGGTCTTGACTTGTCGTGGTGACAGCAGGAGGGGTGAGATGAGGAGAGCTGTGGACCCGAGGAAGCATCCATACCGGACGAGAAGTGGTTGAAGACCGCTCCAGGCGGCGTTCTCTCAGCCGCCTGTCTATTTGGATCGCCAGTTCCACCAAGGCTTCTAGAGTCTCTGGAATGCCCACTCGGGCGAGCTCGTCCTTCAACGGTTCCGATAGGCCCATCCGGAACTGATAGCGTAATGCCGCGTTATTCCAATCTGTGTCGGAGCTCCAGCGTCGGAACTCCGACACGTAGTCCTCTACAGGTCGGCGACCTTGCTGCAGCGAATGCAGGGCTGCTTCAGCGGTGGCGGTTAGTTGTGGGTCTTCATACAACCGCGACATGGCCTGGAAGAAGATGTCCAAGGTTTCAAGGGAGAGATCCTTCTTTTCTAGTAGACGGTGGGCCCAAGACTGAGGTTCACCGGTTAGCAGAGAGATCACATAGCCCACCTTGGTAGCCTCGAGGGAGAAGGTCCTCGGCTGTAGAGCAAAGAACAGTTCACATGAGTTCCGAAAAGCCCGGAATTTCCCTCGATCTCCGGAAAATCTCTCGGGTGTAGGCACCCTGGGTTCGGGTGGCAGCATCACTACAGCAGGAGTAGCAGAAGTTCCGGAAGTAGCAGGAGAGGAGGTGGACAGGGCCTGGACCCGTTCCTCCAGTTGACTGTAACCCTCCTGTAAACTCTTCACTGCTTGAGTGAGGCCTGCGAGATGGCGGCAAAGTTCGTCCATTGGAGAGGCTCCCTGCGTGGGCTCGGACATGGCTGTCCTGTACTGTCACGTACCTGGTGGTGGGAGCCCGGAGTGCAGGGAGCGGCCTCTCGTAAGCCTCTGGCTCGAGATCCCCTGAGAGTGGGAACAGGGGCTCTGGAGGGCAAGTGCCAAGTCCGTGTAGGTGGGCCTGGTCCAGGAACTGGCGTCAGACAGCAGTGGATAAAGACAGGTGGTTCTGGAGTGGCTGGAAGTCAGCAGCTGGCAGCAAGTAGGTGGGCACACAGGAACGGCTGGCAGGCAGGCAGCAGGCAGCAGCGGTCACAGAACACGGACTGGAACAGCAGGCAGAAGCGGGGTCAACACAAGCCGGGTCGTCAACGGGCTGGCAGCAGAAGTACCGAAGGAGGAGGCAGAAGAATAGTCAGGAGGTCCGGGGGTCAGGGCTGGCAGCAAGCAGGATAATCAGGAACAAGCCGAGTAGATCAGAGACAGGAACGATCAGGTAATCAGAGGCAACTCTCAGGAACGCTGTAGACAGGACAGCAACGGGCCACTAGAATGAATCACTTAAGAAGCCTTCTGGGCGCCAAGAACGGTCGCACGGCGTGCCCGTTCGCGCCCACGTCAAACCGTGCAACCGACCGTGACCCCGCGCACCCGCGTGCGCACGTTCGCAACCTTGCGCACCCGCGTGCGCCCGATCGTACCTGCTCGCACCCGCGTGCGTCCGTTCGCGCTAACGCGCGCCCGGGAAGACCTATTAGCGCTCAACGGACCAACATTGTGGGTAAGTCTTCCATGGGCTGCTGGAACTCGGAACCGACCATGACAGTATCCTCTACATCCTCCTCTGTACACACCGATCACATCTACTCTACATGATACAATGTATCCTCTACACCCTCCTCTGTACACACCGATCATATCTACCCTACATGATACAATGTATCCTCTACATCCTCTGTACACCGATCACATCTACTCTACATGATACAATGTATCCTCTACATCCTCCTCCGTATACACCGATCACATCTACTCTACATGATACAATGTATCCTCTACATCCTCCTCCGTACAAACCGATCACACCTACCCTACATGATACAATGTATCCTCTACATCCTCCTCTGTACACACCGATCACATCTACTCTACATGATACAATGTATCCGAACACCCCCCCGGTTCAGTTCGCATCAGAACTTTCGAACAGACTGCAAATTCGTACGAACTTTAGAACCCCATTGAAGTCTATGGAACTCGAATGTTCGAAATAAAAAGTTCTAATTTTAATGGCTAATATGCAAGATACTGTCCTAAAAAGGGTTTGGGGACCTGGCTTCTGTCCCATGGGACATGGATCAATGGCTAAAATGTTTTTAAAAATGGCCGTTTTTTGCCTGGAGCACTGATTTTAATGACGATTAAAGTGAAGAAAAAAATGTGAAATATTCCTTTAAATATCATGCCTGGGGGGTGTATGCCTGTGAAGTGCCCCGTGTTTCCTGTGTTTAGAACAGTCCCTGCACAAAATGACATTTAACAGAAAAAAAGTCATTTAAAACTGCTTGCGGTTTTAATGTAATATCTGGTTCCGGCAATATGGATGAAAATCATTGAGAAAAATGGCATGGGTAGCCCCCCCTGCCCATTACCAGCCCCTTTGGGTCTTGTACGCATATTAAGGGGAACCCCGTACCCATATTAAAAAAAGGAAATGCGTGTGGCCCCCAGGCCCTATATACTCAGAACAGCAGTATACAGGCGGTGCAAACAAGACAGGGACTGTGTAGGTTTGTTGTGTTAAGTAGAATCTGTTTGTAATTTTGAATTGGTACATTTTTAAAGTGTAGTTCCAGTCAAAAAATCTACTTTTAAGCTTTTTGGAAAACATAGGAAAGGGTTATCACCCCTGTATAATTTGTTTTGCCGTACGTCTTTTTTCATCTCACTTCCTGTTGTCTCTTTCCGTTTGCAAGTAGGAGACGTTTGTAAGTTGGATGTTTGAAAGTAGGGGCCTGCCCTATATGCTCTGCAGAAATGGCGGAACAAGGTGTTGGTGTTGCCACAACGCTGTAAGCCCTCAAAGTGACTCTTGGTGGGCGCTGGAGTGCCCTGCTGCGAACGATTATATCAAGAATTGTAATTACATGCCCCTGTTGAACAGTGGTAGAAAAATTGACCTTTGGTGGTTGTGGTGCTGGTGCCACAACACTATAAGTCCTCACAGTTACTCTCGGTGGGCACAGGAATGGGCCCTGCTGTGAAATATTATATCAAGAATTGTAATTACATGCCCTTGTTAAACAGGGGATGAAAAATTGGGCCTTAGGCAGTGGTGCTGGTGCCACGACACTGAAACCTCTCCCATATACTCTAGTTGTGGTGCAGGAATGAGCCCTGCTGCAAAGCATTGCATCAAAAATTGTAATTAAACACCCCTGTTAAACAGGGGCTGAAAAATTGGGCTGGTGGCATCACCCAGAACCAAAAATGTTCTTCCAACATATCAGCGGAGGAGGAAGAGGATAGACAATCAACATAACAGGACAGTCACTCAGCATCAGCATAGGCAGTCTTGAAGGGATGTGATATTTAAAAAAAAATTATTCGGTTACATCAGCTTCAGGTGCTTGGTAGCTGTGGGTGATCCAAGACTGATTCATCTTTATGAAGGTCAGTCAATCAACCAAGTCGGTGGACAGGCGCACCCTGTGATCGGTAACAAAACCAACAGCAGCACTGAAGGTGCGTTCCGAAAGAACGCTGGATGCAGGACAGGCCAGTAGCTCAATTGCATACTGTGCAAGCTCTGGCCAGTGATCCATCCTCAAGACCCAGTAAGCCAGAGGATTTTCGGTGGGAAAGGTGTCCAAGTCTGACCTTGCCCCTAGGTATTCCTGCACCATGTAAATCAGACGCTGGTGATGGTTGCTGCAACCGATCATACCTTGGGCCTGCGGACTAAAAAATTGTCTGAAAGCATCAGTCAGACGGCCACCTTCTCCACCGCTCCTTCTGACCGATGCCTTAGCAACACGTTGTCCAGGACCAGGAGGTTGTAACCTCCCAGTCTCTAAGAAAGCGTTGCACAGACCTTTCTGCAAGGCCTCCCGGAGATGTCTCATCCTCTGCTCCCTCTGCGATGGCAAGATAAGGTCGGCAACCTTACCCTTTTACTGTGGATCAAGGAGAGTGGCCAGCCAGTAATGGTCCCTCTCCTTGATCCGAGGATCCTTCCGCAGACTTTGCAGGATCAGAGAGGCCATGCAGCGTAGGTTAGCTGAGGCATTCGGTCCAGAGTCCTCTGGGTCACTAAGGACAACATGATCCGCAGCTACCTCCTCCCAGTTTCTTGGGACTGTAAATCATCCCTACAAGACTGCTGCTGCTGATGCTGAGTGCCAGCCTCCACCTCCATGCTGACACAATCATCCTCCCCCTCCTCCTAGTCCTTGTCCTGTGTGATGGGTGGGACAGCAGGAACACTGTCTGGATAAAGGGGGCCTTGAGAGGCAAGGAAGTCCTCCTCTTCCTGCCTCTGTTCTGCCTCAAGTGCCCTATCCATTATTCCACGCAGCATATGCTCCAACAGGTGGACAAGAGATACAGTGTCACTGATGCATGCATTGTCACTGCTCACCATCCTTGTGGCCTCCTCAAACGATGACAGGACAGTGCATGCATCCCTGATCATGCCCCACTGGCCTGGTGAGAAAAAACCGAGCTCCCCTGACCCTGCCCTGGTGCCGTAGTCGCACAGGTACTCATTGATGGCCCTCTGCTGCATGTGCAGCCACTGCAGCATGGCCAACGTTGAGTTCTACCTGGTAGGCATGTCACATATAAGGCGGTTCTTGGGCAGGTTTAACTCCTTTTGGAGTTCAGCCAGCCGAGCACAGGCATTAAATGATCGGTGGAAATTCACACAGACTTTCCTGGCCTGCTTCAGGACATCCTGTAAGCCCGGGTACCTGCCTAAGAACCGCTGCACCACCAGGTTAAGGACATGAGCCACACAGGGCTCATGGGTCAGTTGTCCCTGTCGGAGGGCAGAGAGGAGGTTGGTGCCATTGTCGCAAACCACCAATCCTGGCTTAACCACTTAACAACCACCCTATAGCCAAATGAGGGCTACAGGGCGGTTTCTTATCTCTGGGAGGCCGTCATATGACGTCCTCCCAGAATTCCGCTCTCGCGCGCCCCCTGGGGCGCGCACTCGAGAGCATCCATGACCGCCGGGTCCACAGGACCCGGCGCATCACGGATCACGGTAAACGGCCGCTCATAGCGGCCGTTTACCACGTGATCGCTCCGTCAAATGACGGAGTGATCACTTGTAAACAAACCGGCGTCATGTTATGACGCCGGTTCCTCCCTCCCCCTCTCTGTACCGATCGGAACAGCGGAGGGGGAAGAGATCGGTGTCAGCAGCGATGTGGGCTGCATCTGCAGTGCCCACATCGCTGCTCACCGAAAATTAACCCCTCAATTCCCTGCCATTACTCTGCATTACTCTGCAATACCCTGCCATTACTCTGCATTACTCTGCAATACCATGCAACACTCTGCAATACTCTGCATTACTCTGCATTACTCTGCAATACTCTGCAATACCCTGCAACACTCTGCAATACTCTGCAATACTCTGCATTACTCTGCAATACTCTGCAATACTCTGCATTACACTGCAATACTCTGCATTACACTGCATTACTCTGCATTACACTGCAATACTCTGCATTACTCTGCATTACTCTGCATTACTCTGCAATACCCTGAAATACTCTGCAATACCCTCCAACACTCTGCAATACCCTGCAACACTCTGCAACACCCGCCAACACTCTGCAATGCTCTGCAACACCCGCCAATACCCTGCAACACTCTGCAATGCTCTGCAACACCCACCAATACCCTGCAACACTCTGCAATGCTCTGCAATACCCTGCAACGCTCTGCAATGCTCTGCAACACCCGCCAATACCGTGCAACACTGCAATGCTCTGCAACACCCTCCAATATCCTGCAATGCTCTACAACGCAATACTCTGCAACGCCATACTCTGAGATACCCAGCCATACCCAGCCATAGTCAGTGATACCCTGCAATACCCAGCCATAGACACCCCCCCTCTCCCACTGCCCTCCGGTGCTTCTACCGACTCGCCAATACGATCAAATCCAGAATCATTTTTATTTTTTTTATTTTTTTCAGGCTTCCCAGCTTAGAGGTGAGATGTGGGGTCTTATTGACCCCACATCTCACTGTAAAGAGGACCTGTCATGCCATATTCCTTTTACAAGGGATGTTTACATTCCTTGTAATAGGAATAAAAGTGATCAAAAAATTTATTTTTGGGGAAAAAAATGTCAAACTAAAATAAATAAAGTAAAATGAACAATACATTTTTTTTTTTTTTTTTAAAGCGCCCCTGTCCCTATGTGCTCGCATGCAGAAGCGAACGCATACGTAAGTCCCACCCACATATGAAAACGGTGCTCAACCACACATGTGAGGTATCGCTGCGAATGTTAGAGCGAGAGCAATAATTCTAGCCCTAGACCTCCTCTGTAACTCAAAACATATAACCAGTAAAAAAAAATTAAATCGTCGCCTATGGGGATTTTTAAATAGCGAAGTTTGGCGCCATTCCACGAACCTGTGCAATTTTGAAGAGTGACATGTTAGGTATTGATTTACTCTGTGTAACTTCATCTTTCACATTATGCAAAAATTGGGCTAACTTTACTGTGTTTTTATTTTTTTTTAAGCACAAAACAGTTTTTTTTCCAAAAAAAAGCATTCGAAAAATTGCTGCGCAAATACCGTGCGAGATAAAAAGTTGCAACGACCACCATTGTATTCTCCAGGGTGTTTGCTAAAAAAAACATATATAATGTTTTGGGATTCTATGTAATTTTCTAGCAAATAAATGATGATTTTTACATGTAGGAGAGAAATGTCAGAATTGTCCTGGGTGCTCCAGAACGCCTGATGGTGCTCCATGCATGTTGGGCCTCTGTATGTGGCCACACTGTGTAAAAGTCTCACACATGTGGTATTGCCGTACTCGGGAGTAATAGCAGAATGTGTTTGGGGGTGTAATTTGTGGTATGCATATGCTGTGTGAGAAATAAACTGATAATATGACAATTTTGTGAAAAAAAAAAAAAAAAAAGTTAAAAAAATCTTGATTTTGCAAAGAATTGTGGGAAAAAATGACAACTTCAAAAAAACTCATCATGCCTCTTACTAAATACCTTGTAATGTCTTCTTTCCAAAAAGGGGTCATTTGGGGGGTATTTGTACTTTTCTGGCATGTTAGGGTCTCAAGAATTCAAATAGGCCGTCAGTACTTCAGGTGTGATCAATTTTCAGATATTGGCGCCATAGCTTGTGGACTCTATAACTTTCACAAAGACCAAATAATATCCACCAATTTTTACTTATTTTTACCAAAGATATGTAGTAGTATAAATTTTGGCCAAAATTTATGAAGAAAAAATTACTAATCTGCTAAATTTTATAACAGAAACAAAGAAAAATTCATTTTTTTACAGAATTTTCTGTATTTTTTCTTTTATAGCACAAAAAATAAAAAACCCAGCGGTGATTAAATACCACCAAAAGAAAGCTCCATTTGTGTGAAAAAAAGGACAAAAATTTCATATAGGTCCAGTGTTGCATGACTGAGTAATTGTCATTCAAAATGTGAGAGCACCGAAAGCTGAAAATTGGTCTGGTTATTAAGGGTGTTTAAGTGCCCAGTGGTCAAGTGGTTAAAGTGGTTCTGCACCTTTAAAAAAAATATTAAAAGCCAGCAGCTACAAATATTGCAGCTGCTGACTTTTAATAAATTGACACTTACCTGTCCCAGGGTCCAGCGATGTTGGCGGCAGATGACGAGCAATCGTTCGTCTCTCTGCTGCCCCCGCCGCCATCCTCTGTCAGGGAATCGGGGAGCATTGCGGCTTCACTGCCCGGTTCCCTACTGCGCATGCGCGAGTCACGCTGCACGTCTCTACTGGTCCCCACTGTGTCCTGGGAACTGTGTGTTTCCCAGAACACAACGGGGGGTGGGGCATCTGCGGCAGTCTGCGGCGGTCTTGTCCCGGTAGTGGGTGCAGATACCTGGATTATCCAGGTAACTGCACCCCCCTCCCCCCTGAAAGGTGCCGATTGTGGCACCGGAGGGGGGAAGGGATCAGATGAGCAGAACTTCCACTTCACGGTGGAGGACCGCTTTAAGCTGGCGTGGCGTCAACCACCTCTCGGCCTGCCCCAGTTTGGCTCCTGTCTCCCAAACAAACCAGCGCAAGCACGGAATGACATAGTTTTGCCTGCGTAATTGCCTAGCCCCTTGAACGCCTACGGAGCACATGGTTCTGAGGACAGAGCACTGGAAGAGGCCATGGAGGAAGAAGAAGAGGAGGGGGTGGAGGAGAGAGGTGTGTCACAACCAGTAGTAGCATTTTGGAGGCATAGTTGTGGAACAACCTCCAACACTACTGCACCTTGTCCTGCATCCTTCCCAGCTGCCAGAAGAGTGACCCAATGGGCCGTAAAAGACAGGTAACGTCCCTGTCCATGCCTGCTGGACCATGAGTCAGCGGTAATATGCACCTTACTTCTGACTGCCCTGTCCAGCGAGGCAAGGACATTGCCTTCCACATGCCGGTAGAGAGCCGGAATCGCCTTCCGTGAGAAAAAGGGGCGTTTGGGGACCTGCCACTGAGGAACCGCATATTGTACAAACTCACGGAAGGAGGCCGAGTCTACCAACTGAAAAGGCAGCAGCTAGCAATTTAGCCAAGCTAGCATTCAACCGCTGGGCATGTGGATGGCTGGGAGTGAACTTCTTTCGCCGGTCCAGCAGCTGGGGCAGGGACATTTGCCTGCTATAATCGGACGTGAGTGTACTTCTAGCAGAGTGCCCGGAAGCACTTGGCTGTGACACACCTAATTCTACACCTTCATTCCTCTCAGAGCAGGTTTCAGAGAGGACTGAAGGTCTAGTGGGGTTGGAGATCCCAGCTGATGAGTAGCAAGGAGAGGTCCGATTTGTTCTTTGGTGTGGGTCTTTGAGGTACGCTTGCCAACGAGCTGCATGGCAGGTCAACATATGTCTGGTCAAGCATGTGGTGCCCAAGCGGCCACGCGAGATACGCTTGAGACATATGTTACAAATAGCAGCAGTGCGATCTGATGCACTCGTCTCAAAAAAGGCCCACACCAAGGCGGACCTCTGCGGTGTGATTCAGTCGGTGTGCTTCCCCTAAGCTGGCCCCCAGAGGGCATCCTGCTTTGTTGGAGATGTGCCTCCTCCTCCTCCTCCTCCTCCTCTCTCCTACCAGGCACCCACGTGGAGTCAGTGACCTCATCATCCCCTCCCTCTTCATCGCTGGAGCAAACCTGGCAGTATGCTGCAGCTTGTGGAACATGACTGCCAGATTGCTGTCCTTCTTGAGCATCCCCTCTCTCTGCACTAACGCTACTGCCTTCCTCTAGCTGAGTATCATCATCAGAGCCTACAAAACACTGGGCATCCTCCTGGAGCATGTACCCAACACTGTGCTCAAAGAGTTCAGGGGACTCCTCAGGAGGACATGGTGGGTCTAGAGAAGGAGTCACTGATGATGACATTGAGATGAGGGAAGACGATGCGTTGGCAGCTGCTTTGCTAGTACCCTGAGCCTGGGTGAGAGAGGATGAGGAGGATGAAGAGGGCTTGGTCATCCACTCTACCAAGTCTTCGGCATGATGCGGCTCAACGCGTCCAGCTGCCGAAAATAAGGACAAGCGTGTCCCATGGCCACGTGCTGATGACGATGCACCACGTCCACGACCAGCACTGTTGTCTCTAGACACAGAGCCTGCTTGCCCTCTTTTATCGGCTTGTGTCTGTCTGCCTCTCCTTGTTGGCCTTCCAGACATGTTAATGGCCTGAAGGGAGATGGGAAAACCATGCAATTGGGTAGTGTATATTGTGCTGGAGGCACACAACACCCCCTAACTCCTGCAGATGCCTTTATTATAGAACAACAGGAATTAAAGGGTAGATACCAGTGTATACTGTGCTGTGCTGGAGGCACACAACACCAACTAACTCCTGCATAGGGATGAGCTTCGTGTTCGAGTCGAACATACGTTCGACTCGAACATCGGCTGTTCGTCCGTTCGGCGAAGTCCGAACATTTTGGTCCGTTCGCGCCAAATTCGTGTGGCGCTCATGGCCCACAATGCACTGCGATGGCGCAGTGCATTGCTGGCTCATGATTGGCCAAGCATGCACTGTGACCCCGCATGCTTGGCCAATCGCAGCGCCAGCAGCGAGGAGAGCCATGATTGGCCACAGGCAGGATGCCTGTGGCCAATCATAGCTCAGGCTGTGTAGTGCACGCCCCACACTATATAAGGCCGCCAGCGCGGCAGCCTTGTGTAGTGTGTTGGCGTCTGAAGCAGTGGGTGTTCTGTGTACCTTCAACACAGTACACACCGATCGTTTTCGGCCGATTTTCGATCTTGCTGTTGTGTAGTGGTTGTTGTCTGCGTGCCCTGACCGCAGTATACACTGCTATATTCACCTCACCTATATAGCTAGTGATCTATCTTTTATAATAGAGCTTGCAGTCTGTAGTGTTAGGAGCTTGTGCGTGCTGTCTGCGTGCTCTGTACCCAGTACATACCGCTATATCTACCTACATAGCTGTTCTCTATTTGAGCCCACTTGCCATCTGCAGGAGTTATTGGAAGTTGTGTGTGCCTCCAGCACAGCACAGTATACATCTGTATATACCCCTTCATCTCTGGTGTTCTATAATAAAGGCATCTGCAGGAGTTAGTGGGTGTTCTGTGTACCTTCAACACAGTACACACCGATCGTTTTCGGACGATTTTCGATCTTGCTGTTGTGTAATGGTTGTTGTCTGCATGCCCTGACCGCAGTATACACCGCTATATTCACCTCACCTATATAGCTAGTGATCTATCTTTTATAATAGAGCTTGCAGTCAGTAGTGTTAGGAGCCTGTGCATGCTGTCTGTGTGCTCTGTACCCAGTACATACCGCTATATCCACCTACATAGCTCTTCTCTATTTGAGACCACTTGCCATCTGCAGGAGTTATTGGAAGTTGTGTGTGCCTCCAGCACAGCACAGTATACATCTGTATATACCCCTTTATCTCTGGTGTTCTATAATAAAGGCATCTGCAGGAGTTAGTGGGTGTTGTGTGCCTCTAGCACAATATACACTACCCAACTGATTTTTTACCCAACTCCCTTCAGGCCATTACCATGTCTGGAAGGCCAGCAAGGAGAGGCAGACAGGCGCGAGCCGATAAAAGAGGTCAAGCAGGCTCTGTGTCTAGAGACAACAGTGCTGGTCGTGGACGCGGTGCATTGTCATCAGCACGTGGCCATGGGACACACTTGTCCTTCTTTTCAGCAGCTGGACACGTTGAGCCGCAACATGCCAACGACTTGGTAGAGTGGATGACCAAGCCCTCTTCATCCTCCTCATCCTCTCTCACCCAGTCTCAGGGTACTAGCAAAACAGCTGCCAACACATCGTCTTCCCTCCTCTCAATGTAATCATCAGTGACTCCTTCCCTAGACCCACCACGTCCTCCTGAGGAGTCTCCTGAACTCTTTGAGCACAGTGTTGGGTACATGCTCCAGGAGGATGCCCAGTGTTTTGTGGGCTCTGATGATGACACTCAGCTAGAGGAAGGCAGTAGCGTGAGCCCAGAAAGAGGGGATGCTCAAGAAGGACAGCAATCTGGCAGTCATGTTCCACAAGCTGCAGCATACTGCCAGGTTTGCTACAGCGATGAAGAGGGAGGGGATGATGAGGGCACTGACTCCACGTGGGTGCCTGGAAGGAGAGAGGAGGAGGAGGAGGCACATGTCCAACGAGGCAGGATGCCCTCCGGGGGCCAGCTTAGGGGCAGAACACCGACTGAATCACACCGCGGAGCTCCGCCTGTGCAGGGCGCTGCCTCTGTGCGTTATTCTAAAAGTTCTTTGGTGTGGGCCTTTTTTGAGACGAGTGCATCAGATCGCACCGCTGCTGTTTGCAACATATGTCTCAAGCGTATCTCGCGTGGCCAAAACATCAGCCGCTTGGGCACCACATGCTTGACCAGACATATGTTGACCTGCCATGCAGCTCGTTGGCAAGCGTACCTCAAAGACCCACACCAAAGAACAAAGCGGACCTCTCCTTGCTCCTCATCAGCTGGCATCTCCAACCCCACTAGACCTTCAGTCCTCTCTGAAACCTGCTCTGAGAGGAATGAAGGTGTAGAATTAGGTGTGTCACAGCCAAGTGCTTCCGGGAACTCTGCTAGCGGTACACCCACGTCCGATTATAGCAGGCAAATGTCCCTGCCCCAGCTGCTGGACCGGCGAAAGAAGTTCACTCCCAGCCATCCACATGCCCAGCGGTTGAATGCTAGCTTGGCTAAATTGCTAGCACTTCAACTGCTGCCTTTTCAGTTGGTAGACTCGGCCCCCTTCCGTGAGTTTGTACAATGTGCGGTTCCTCAGTGGCAGGTCCCCAAACGCCACTTTTTCTCACGGAAGGCGATTCCGGCTCTCTACCGGCATGTGGAAGGCAATGTCCTTGCCTCGCTGGACAGGGCGGTCAGGGGTAAGGTGCATATTACCGCTGACTCATGGTCCAGCAGGCATGGACAGGGACGTTACCTGTCTTTCACGGCCCATTGGGTCACTCTTCTGGCAGCTGGGAAGGATGCAAGACAAGGTGCAGTAGTGTTGGAGGTTGTTCCGCCACCACGCCTCCAAAATGCTACTATTGGTTGTGACACACCTCTCTCCTCCACCCCATCCTCTTCTTCTTCCTCCATGGCCTCTTCCAGTGCTCTGTCCTCAGAACCAGCGGTGCTTCGTAGGCGTTCCAGGGGCTACGCAAGTACGCAGGCAAAACGATGCCATGCCGTGCTTGCGCTGGTTTGTTTGGGGGACAGGAGCCACACTGGGGCGGATGTTTTGTCAGCTCTGCAGGGGCAGGCCGAGAGGTGGTTGACGCCACGCCAGCTTAAGCCAGGAATGGTGGTTTGTGACAATGGCACCAACCTCCTCTCCGCCCTCCGAGAGGGACAACAGACCCATGTGCCCTGTGTAGCTCACGTCCTTAACCTGGTGGTGCAGCGGTTCTTGGGCAGGTACCCGGCTTACAAGATGTTCTGAAGCAGGCCAGGAAAGTCTGTGTGCATTTCCGCCGATCATTTAATGTCTGTGCTCGGCTGGCTGAGCTCCAAAAGGAGCTGAACCTGCCCAAGAACCGCCTTATATGTGACATGCCCACCAGATGGAACTCAACGTTGGCCATGCTGCAGGGGCTGCACACGCAGCAGAGGGCCATCAATGAGTACCTGTGCGACTATGGCACCAGGACAGGGTCAGGGGCGCTCGGTTTTTTCTCACCACGCCAGTGGGGCATGATCAGGGATGCATGCACTGTCCTGTCACCGTTTGAGGAGGCCACAAGGATGGTGAGCAGTGACAGTGCATGCATCAGTGACACTGTACCTCTTGTCCACCTCTTGGAGCATACGCTGCGTGGAATAATGGACAGGGCACTTGAGGCAGAACAGAGGCAGGAAGAGGAGGACTTCCTTGCCTCTCAAGGCCCCCTTTATCCAGACAGTGTTCCTGCTGTGCCACCCATCACACAGGAAGAGGATGAGGAGGAGGAAGAGGAGGAGGAGGAGGATTGTGTCAGCATGGAGGTGGAGGCTGGCACTCAGCATCAGCAGCAGCAGCAGCAGACTTGTAGGGATGATTTACAGTCCCAAGAAACACGTGGACTTGTACGTGGTTGGGAGGAGGTAGCTGCGGATCATGTTGTCCTTAGTGACCCAGAGGACTCCGGACCGAATGCCTCAGCTAACCTACGCTGCATGGCCTCCCTGATCCTGCAAAGCCTGCGGAAGGATCCTCGTATTCTTCGGATCAAGGAGAGGGACCATTACTGGCTGGCCACTCTCCTTGATCCACGGTACAAGGGTAAGGTTGCCGACCTTATCTTGCCATCGCAGAGGGAGCAGAGGATGAGACATCTCCGGGAGGCCTTGCAGAAAGGTCTGTGCAACGCGTTCCCAGAGACTGGGAGGTTACAAACTCCTGGTCCTGGACAACGTGTTGCTGAGGCATCGGTCAGAAGGAGCGGTGGAGAAGGTGGCCGTCTGACTGATGCTTTCAGACAATTTTTTAGTCCGCAGCCCCAAGGTACGATCGGTTCCAGCACCCATCGCCAGCGTCTGATTTACATGGTGCAGGAATAGCTAGGGGCAAGGTCAGACTTGGACACCTTTCCCACCGAAAATCCTCTGGCTTACTGGGTCTTGAGGATGGATCACTGGCCAGAGCTTGCACAGTATGCAATTGAGCTACTGGCCTGTCCTGCATCCAGCGTTCTTTCGGAACGCACCTTCAGTGCTGCTGGTGGCTTTGTTACCGATCACAGGGTGCGCCTGTCCACCGAATCAGTTGATCGACTGACCTTCATCAGGATGAATCAGTCTTAGATCACCCACAGCTACCAAGCACCTGAAGCTGATGTAACAGAATAATTTTTTTTGAAATATCACATCCCTTCAAGACTGCCTATGCTGATGCTGAGTGACTGTCCTGTTATGTTGATTGTCTATCCTCTTCCTCCTCCGCTGATATGTTGGAAGAACATTTCTGGTTCTGGGTGATGCCATCAGCCCAATTTTTCTGCCCCTGTTTAACAGGGGCGTTTAAGTACAATTTTTGATGCAATGCTTTGCAGCAGGGCTAATTCCTGCAATCAAACAAGAGTATATGGGAGAGGTTGCAGTGTGGTGGCACCAGCACCAGTGCCTAAGGCCCAATTTTTCTGCCCCTGTTTAACAGGGGCGTTTAATTACAATTTTTGATGCAATGCTTTGCAGCAGGGCTAATTCCTGCAATAAAACTAGAGTATATGGAAGAGGTTGCAGTGTGGTGGCACCAGCACCAGTGCCTAAGGCCCAATTTTTATGCCCCTGTTTAACAGGGGCGTTTAAGTACAATTTTTGATGCAATGCTTTGCAGCAGGGCTAATTCCTGCAATAAAAGTAGAGTATATGGGAGAGGTTGCAGTGTGGTGGCACCAGCACCAGTGCCTAAGGCCCAATTTTTCTGCCCCTGTTTAACAGGGGCGTTTAATTACAATTTTTGATGCAATGCTTTGCAGCAGGGCTAATTCCTGCAATAAAACTAGAGTATATGGCAGAGGTTGCAGTGTGGTGGCACCAGCACCAGTGCCTAAGGCCCAATTTTTCTGCCCCTGTTTAACAGGGGCGTTTAAGTACAATTTTTGATGCAATGCTTTGCAGCAGGGCTAATTCCTGCAATAAAACTAGAGTATATGGGAGAGGTTGCAGTGTGGTGGCACCAGCACCAGTGCCTAAGGCCAAATTTTTCTGCCCCTGTTTAACAGGGACATGTAATTACAATTCTTGATATAATATTTCACAGAAGGGCCCCTTCCTGTGCCCACCCAGAGTAACGGTGAGGACTTATAGTGTTGTGGCACCAGCACCACAACCACCAAAGGTAAATTTTTCTACCACTGTTCAACAATGGCATGTAATTACAATTCTTGATATAATCGTTCACAGCAGGGCGCTCCAGCGCCCACCAAGAGTCACTTTGAGGGCTTACAATGTTGTGGCAAAACCAACACCTTGTTCCGCCATTTCTGCAGAGCATATAGGGCAGGCCCCTACTTTCAAACATCCAACTTACAAACATCTCCTACTTGCAAACGAAAGGAGACAACAGCAAGTGAGATGAAAAAAGATGGACGACAAAACAAATTATACAGGGGTGATAACCCTTCCCTATGTTTTCCAAAAAGCTTAAAAATAGTTTTTTTGACTGGAGCTACACTTTAAAAATGTACCAGTTGAAAATTACAAACAGATTCAACTTAACACAACAAACCTACACAGTCCCTGTCTTGTTTGCACCGCCTGTATACTGCTGTTCTGAGTATATAGGGCCTGGGGGCCACACGCATTTCCTTTTTTTAATATGGGTACGGGGTTCCCCTTAATATGCGTACAAGACCCAAATAGGCTGGTAATGGGCAGGGAGGGCTACCCATGCCATTTTTCTCAATGATTTTCAACCATATTGCAGGAACCAGATATAACATTAAAACCGCAAGCAGTTTTAAATGGTGTTATTTCCGTTTAATGTCATTTTGTGCAGGGACTGTTCTAGACAAGGGAAACACGTGGCACTTCACAGGCATACTACAGACACCCCCCAGGCACCATATTTAAAGGAATATTTCACTTTTTTTTTCACTTTAATCGTCATTAAAATCAGTGCTCCCGCCAAAACGGCCATTTTTAAAAACATTTTAGGCATTGACCCATGTCCCCTGGGGCAAGAGCCAGGTCCCCAAACCCTTTTTAGGACAGTATCTTGCATATTAGCCGTTAAAATTAGCACTTTTCATTTCGAACGTTCGAGTCCCATAGACTTCAATTGGGTTCTAAAGTTCGTTCGAATTTGGGGTCCGTTCGAAAGTTCTGGTGCGAACCGAACCGGGGGGTGTTCGGCTCATCCCTACTCCTGCAGATGGCAGATGGCTCAATTAGAGAAGAGCTATATAGGTGGATAATGGTGTATACTGTGGTCAGGGCATGCAGACAACACCCACAATCTCCTACAGCTGACTGAAAGCTCAATTACAGAAGAGAAATATAGCTAGCTATATAGGTGGATAATGGTGTATACTGCGGTCAAGGCATGCAGACAACACCTGCAATCTCCTACAGCTGACTGAAAGCTCAATTACAGAAGAGCAAGAATGCTAAATCGGTGGATAATGTTGTATACTGTGCTCAGGGCACACAGACAACACCCACAAACTCCTGCAGATTGCTAAAAGCTCAATTACAGAAGAGCAAGAACGCTAAATCGGTCAATAACGAAAGGTGTATACTGTGTTGAAGGTACACAGAGAACACCCACTAACTCCTACAGACACCAACACACTACACAAGGCCGCCGCGCTGGCAGCCTTATATAGTGTGGTGCATGTACTACACAGCCTGAGCTATGATTGGCCACAGGCATCCTGCCTGTGGCCAATCATGGCTCTCCTCGCTGCCAGCGCTGTGATTGGCCAAGCATGTGGGGTCACAGTGCATGCTTGGCCAATCATGAGCCAGCAATGCACTGCGATGGCGCAGTGCATAGTGGGCTGTGACCGCCACACGAATTTGGCGCAAACGGCCCATAATGTTCGTTATTCGCCAAACGTGCGAACAGCCAATGTTCGAGTCGAACGTATGTTCGACTCGAACACCAAGCTCATCCCTATTCAGGGTGATGTGCAGTATTAGTTTTCCACCACACACGGCTTTTGCTTTTAGGCCAAAAAGTTCAATGTTGGTCTCATCTGACCAGAGCACCTTCTTCCACATGGCTTCTCACAAACTGCAAACGGGACTTCTTATGGCTTTCTTTCTTCTTGCCGTGCTTACATAAAGGGCAGATTTATGGAGAACACGACTAATAGATGTCCTATGGACAGAATCTCCCACCTGAGCTGTGGATCTCTGCAGCTCCTTCAGTTACCATGGGCCTCTTGGCCTCTCCTTGCCTGGCCTGTCAGTTTAGGCGGACGGCCATGTTTTGGTAGTTTTGCAGTTGTGCCATACTCTTTCCAGTTTTGGATTATGGATTGAACATTGTCCTGTGAGATATTCAAAGCTTGGGATATTTTTTATATAACCTAACCCTGCTTTAACCTTCTCCACAACTTTATCCCTGACCTTGACCAATGTATTCAAGTTAATACCAACTCTCCATAACCCCTTACTCCTAACCTTCCCTTTTACCTAGTTCCCCTTTTTCCCCTTTCCCTCCCTCTTAAACCCAATAAATAGACCACATCAGAGTTTTGAGTGTAAATGGCCATAGCAGCCTTTATTAACAAAATCCAACCAAAACTTAAATAACTTTTATTAAATATATATTATATATATATATATATATATATATATATATATATATATATATATATATATATATATATATATATATATATATATATATATAAAACACCATTTGCAATAGCAATTTTAAACTCCCAGTCAGTTGGTCTTTGACGGTACCTCGACTTCACCTTTTCCACTTTCACTCTTTCCACCAGTACACTGCGGGACCACATTTTACCATACCAGGTCTCCAGCCGTTTATCAGCCCAGAGACAACCCCCTTTCCTGCAGTGCCACCAATCCCGTATCCCAGTCTACCCTTCCGCTGGGATACACCAATGGGGATAAGCTTTTTGTTCGAGTCGAACGCACGTTCAACTCGAACACCGGCTGTTCGCCTGTTCAGCGAAGCCAGAACTCTGTGGGCCGTTCGCGCCAAATTTGTGTGGCGCTCAAAGCCCACAATACACTGCGCCATCGCAGTGCATTGCTGGCTCATGATTGGCCAAGCATGCACGGTGACCCCGCATGCTTGGCCAATCACAGCGCCGGCAGCGAGGAGGCCACAGGCAGGATGAATGTGACCTATTATAACTCAGGCTGTTTAGTAAACGCCCCACACTATAAAAGGCCACCAGCACGGCGGCCTTGTGTAGTGTTCCGGCATCTGCAGGAGTTAGTTGGTGTTGTGTGCCTCTAGCGCATTATACACCTGTAGCTAACTATATTGCTGTTCTCTAATTGAGCCATCTGCAGGAGTTAGTGGGTGTTGTGTGCTTCCAGCGCAGTATACACCTGTATCTACCTATATTGCTGTTCTCTAATTGAGCCATCTGCAGGAGTTAGTGGGTGTTGTGTGCTTCCAGCGCAGTATACACCTGTATCTACCTATATTGCTGTTCTCTAATTGAGCCATCTGTAGGAGTTAGTGGGTATTATGTGCTTCCAGAGCAGTATACACCTGTATCTACCTATATTGCTGTTCTATAATTGAGCCATCTGCAGGAGTTAGTTGGTGTTGTGTGCCTCCAGCACAGCATAATATACACCTGTATCTACCCTTTATTGCTGGTGTTCTATAATAAAGGCATCTGCAGGAGTTAGTGGGTGTTGTGTGCCTCCAGCACAGCACAATATACACCTGTATCTACCCTTTATTGCTGGTGTTCTCTAATACAGCCATCTGCAGAAGTTAGTGGGTGTTGTGTGACTCCAGCGCAGTATACACCTGTATCTACCCTTTATTGCTGTTCTCAAATAGAGCCATCTGCAGGAGTTAGTGGGTGTTGTGTTCCTCCAGCACAGCACAGTATACACCTGTATCTACCCTTTATTGCTGGTGTTCTCTAATACAGCCATCTGCAGGAGTTAGTGGGTGTTGTGTGCCTCCAGAGCAGTATACACCTGTATCTACCCTTTATTGTTGTTCTCAAATAGAGCCAGCTGCAGGAGTTAGTGGGTGTTGTGTTCCTCCAGCACAGCACAGTATACACCTGTATCTACCCTTTAATTGCTGGTGTTCTATAATAAAGGCATCTGCAGGAGTTAGTGGGTGTTGTGTGCCTCCAGCACAGCACAATATACACCTGTATCTACCCTTTATTGCTGGCATTCTCTCATACAGGCATCTGCAGTACTGAGTGGGTTTTGTGTGCCTCCAGCCCAGTATACACCTGTATCTACTCTTTATTGCTGGTGTTCTATCATACAGGCATCTGCAGGAGTTAGTGGGTGTTGTGTGCCTCCAGCACAATATACACTTCCCAATTGTTGGTTTTCCCATCTCCCTGCAGGCCATTACCACGTCTGGAAGGAAAACAAGGAGAGGCAGACAGGCACGAGCCGATAAAAGAGGGCAAGCAGGCTCTGTGTCTAGAGACAACAGTGCTGGTCGTGGACACGGTGCATCGTCATCAGCACGTGGCCATGGGACACGCTTGTCCTTATTTTTGGCAGCTGGATGTGTTGAGCCACATCATGCCGAAGACTTGGTAGAGTGGATGACCAAGCCCTCTTCATCCTCCTCATCCTCTCTCATCCAGGCTCAGGGTACTAGCAAAGCAGCTGCCAATGCATCCTCTTCCCTCGTCTCAATGTCATCATCAGTCACTTCTTCCCTAGACCCACCATGTCCTCCTGAGGAGTTCCCCGAACAGTTTGAGCACAGTGTTGGGTACATGCTCCAGGAGGATGCCCAGTGTTTTGAAGGCTCTGATGATGATACTCAGCTAGAGGAAGGCAGTAGCGTGAGCGCAGAGAGTGGGGATGCTCAAGAAGGACAGCAATCTGGCAGTCATGTTCCACCAGCTGCAGCATACTGCCAGGTTTGCTCCAGTGATGAAGATTGAGGGGATGATGAGGTCACTGACTCCACGTGGGTGCCTGGTAGGAGAGAGGAGGAGGAGGCACATCTCCAACGAGGCAGGATGCCCTCCGGGGGCCAGCTTAGGGGCAGCACACTGAATGAATCACATTGCAGAGCTCCGCCTCTGCAGGGAGCTGCCTCTGCACGTTATTCTAAAAGCTCTTTGGTGTGGGGCCTTTTTTGAGACGAGTGCATCAGATCACACCGCTGCTATTTGCAACATATGTCTCAAGCATATCTCGCTTGAGACATATGTTGCAAAGCGTATCTAGCCAAAACATCAGCCGCTTGGGCACCACATGCTTGACCAGACATATGTTGACCTGCCATGCAGCTCATTGGCAAGCGTACCTCAAAGACCCACACCAAAAAACAAAGCAGACCTCTCCTTGCTCCTCATCAGCTGGGATCTCCAACCCCACTAGACCTTCAGTCCTCTCTGAAACCTGCACTGAGAGGAATGAAGGTGTAAAATTAGGTGTGTCACAGCCAAGTGCTTGCAGGCACTCTGCTAGCAGTACACCCATGTCCGATTGTAGCAGGCAAATTTCCCTGCCCCAGCTGCTGGACCGTAGAAAGAAGTTCACTCCCAGCCATCCACATGCCCAGTGGTTGAATGCTAGCTTGGCTAAATTGCTAGCACTTCAACTGCTACCTTTTCAGTTGGTAGACTCGGCCCCCTTCCGTAAGTTTGTGCAATGTGCAGTTCCTCAGTGGCAGGTCCCCAAACGCCACTTTTTCTCATGGAAGGCAATTCCGGCTCTCTACCGGCATGTGGAAGGCAATGTCCATGCCTCGCTAGACAGGGCGGTCAGTGGTAAGGTGCATATTACCGCTGACTCATGGTCCAGCAGGCATGGACAGGGATGTTACCTATCTTTCACGGCCCTGGGAAGAATGCAGGACAAGGTGCAGTAGTGTTGGAGGTTGTTCAGCCACCACGCCTCCACAATGCTGCTACTGGTTGTGACACACCTCTCTCCTCCACCTCTCCACTTCTTCTTCTTCCATGGCCTCTTCCAGTGCTCTGTCCTCAGAACCAGCGGTGCTCCGTAGGCATTCAAGGGGCTGCGCAAGTACGCAGGCAAAACAATGCCATGCCATGCTTGCGCTGGTTTGTTTGGGGGACAGGAGCCACACTGGGGAAGATATTTTGTCAGCTCTGCAGGGGCAGGCTGAGAGGTGGTTGATGCCACGCCAGGTTAAGCCAGGAATGGTGGTTTGCGACAATGGCACCAACCTCCTCTCCACCCTCTGACAGGGACAACTGACCTATGTGCCCTGTGTGGCTCACGTCCTTAACCTGGTGGTGCAGCGGTTCTTAAGCAGGTACCCGGGCTTACAGGATGTCCTAAAGAAGGCCAGGAAAGTCTGTGTGCATTTCTTCCGATCATTTAATGCCAGTGCTCGGCTGGCTGAGCTCCAAAAGGAGTTGAACCTGCCCAAGAACCGCCTTATATGTGACATGCCCACCAGGTGGAACTCAACGTTGGCCATGCTGCAGTGGCTGCACACGCAGCAGAGGGTCATCAATGAGTACCTGTGCGACTACGGCACCAGGACAGGGTCAAGGGAGCTAGTTTTTTTTCTCACTACGCCAGTGGGGCATGATCAGGGATGCATGCACTGTCCTGTCACCGTTTGAGGAGGCCACAAGGATGGTGAGCAGTGACAGTGCATGCATCAGTGACACTGTACCTCTTGTCCACCTCTTGGAGCATACACTGCATGGAATAATGGACAGGGCACTTGAGGCAAAACAGAGGCAGGAAGAGGAGGACTTCCTTGCCTCTCAAGGCCCCTTTTATCCAGACAGTGTTCCTGCTGTGCCACCCATCACACAGGAAGAGAATGAGGAGGAGGAGGAGGAGGATGATTGTGTCAGCATGGAGGTGGAGGCTGGCACTCAGCATCAGCAGCATCAGCAGTCTTGTAGGGATGATTTACAGTCCCAAGAAACCCGTGGACTTGTACGTGGCTGGGAGGAGGTAGCTGCGGATCATGTTGTCCTTAGTGACCCAGAGGACTCCGGACCGAATGCCTCAGCTAACCTACGCTGCATGGCCTCCCTGATCCTGCAAAGCCTGCGGAAGGATCCTCGTATTCTTCGGATCAAGGAGAGGGACCATTACTGGCTGGCCACTGCGGACTTTATCTTGCCGTCGCAGAGGGAGCAGAGGATGAGACATCTCCGGGAGGCCTTGCGGAAATGTTTGTGCAACGCGTTCCCAAAGACTGGGAGGTTACAAACTCCTGGTCCTGGACAACGTGTTGCTAAGGCTTCGGTCAGAAGGAGCGGTGAAGAAGGTGGCCGTCTGACCGGTGCTTTCAGACAATTTTTTAGTCCGCAGCCCCAAGGTATGATCGTTTCCAGCAACATCACCAGCGTCTGATTTACATGGTGCAGGAATACCTAGGGGCAAGGTCAGATTTGGACACTTTTCCCACTGAAAATCCTCTGGCTTACTGGGTCTTGAGGATGGATCACTGGCCAGAGCTTGCACAGTATGCAATTGAGCTACTTGCCTGTCCTGCATCCAGCGTTCTTTTGGAACACACCTTCAGTGCTGCTGGTGGCTTTGTAACTGATCACAGGATGCTCCTGTCCACCAACTCGGTTGATCGACTGATCTTCATAAAGATGAATCAGTCTTGGATCACCAACAGCTACCAAGCACCTGAAGCTGATGTAACCGAATCATTTTTTTTTTAAATGTCACATTCCCTCAAGACTGCCTATGCTGATGCTGAGTGACTGTCCTGTTATGTTGACTGTCTATCCTCTTCCTCCTCCGCTGATATCTTGGAAGAACATTTTTGGTTCTGGGTGATACCACCAGCCCAATTTTTCAGCCCCTGTTTAACAGGGGCGTGTAATTACAATTTTTGATGCAATGCTTTGCAGCAGGGCTAATTCCTGCACTCCAAATAGAGTATATGGGGGAGGTTGCAGTGCCATGGCACCAGAACCAGTGCCTAAGGCCCAATTTTTCAGCCCCTGTTTAACGGGGCATGTAATTACAATTTTTGATGCAATGCTTTGCAGCAGGGCTTATTCCTGAACTCCAGCTAGAGTATCTGGGAGAGGTTGCAGTGTTGTGGCACCAGCAAGCAGTGCCTAAGGCTTAATTTTTCAGCCCCTGTTTAACAGGGGCATGTAATTACAATTCTTGATATAATATTTCACAGCAGGGCCCGTTCCTGTGCCCACCAGAGTAACTGTGAAGACTTATAGTGTTGTGGCACCAGCACCACAACCACCAAAGGCCCAATTTTTCTACCACTGTTCAACAATGGTATGTAATTACATTTCTTGATATAATCGTTCACAGCAGGGCGCTCCAGCACCCACCAAGAGTCACTTTGAGGGCTTACAGTATTGTGGCAACACCAACACCTTGTTCCGCCATTTCTACATATAGGGCAGGCCCCTACTTTCAAACATCCAACTTACAAACGTCTCCTACTTGCAAACGGAAGGAGACAACAGGAAGTGACGGCAAAACAAATTATACAAGGGTAATAACCCTTCCTATGTTTTCCAAAAAGCTTAAAAATTGATTTTTTGACTGGAGCTACACTTTAAAAATGTACCAGTTCAAAATTACAAACAGATTCTACTTAACACAACAAATCTACACAGTCCCTGTCTTGTTTGCACCGCCTGTATACTGCTGTTCTGAGTATATAGGGCCTGGGGACCCCACGCCTTTCCTTTCTTTAATATGGGTATGGGGTTCCCCTTAATATCTGTACAAGACCCAAAGGGACTGGCAAGGGGCAGGGGGGGCTACCTATGCCATTTTTCTCAATGATTTTCATCCATATTGCCAGAACCAGATATTACATTAAAACAGCAAGCAGTTTTAAATGACTTTTTTTCCGTTAAATGTAATTTTGTGCAGGGACTGTTCTAAACACGGGAAACACGTGGCACTTCACATGCATACTATAGACACCCCCCAGGCACGAAATTTAAAGGAATATTTCACTTTTTTTTCACTTTAATCGTCATTAAAATCAGTGCTCCCGAGCTAATACAAACAAGAGGGGAGACAACGGGCACCCCTGTCTTGTTCCCCTCTCCAGCTGGAATGCTTCAGAGAATTCAGTTCCCTTCTTAATTTTTGCCCTGGGCTTATTATAAAGTAATTTTATCCATTGGATAAATAGAGGGCTGAAGCCAAACCTCTCCAACACACCCCACAAGTAACCCCATTCCAGGCTATCAAAAGCCTTAGTAGCGTCTAGGGCTAGAATAGCTCCCAGCCCATCATTATCCCTGGGTGTTTGAATATTAAGAAAAACTCTTCTGATATTGGTACTGGTTGCCCTACCCGGGATATAGCCCGACTGGTCTGGGTGTATTAGTTTATGGATATATTTATTTAAACGGGTTGCTAGGGCCTTGGCTAGTATTTTAATGTCAGAACACAGCAAGGATATTGGCCGATATGATGAGACTTCCTGTTGATCCTTCCCCTCCTTGAGTGTTAAGATGATGTTGGCCTCCAGCATCGAGGCGGGAAGTTCACCCACCTCCAGTGCATGGTTCAATGTCTCCAAGAGTTCCGGCAGTAGCACTTCACCATAGCGCTTGTAGATTTCTGATGGAAACCCGTCTGGACCTGGAGATTTATAGTTGGGCATTTCAGCCACTGCGTTTTTTAGCTCCTCCAGCGTAAGTGGTAGATCGAGGTTCAATTTGTCCTGTTCTAGTAGTGTTGGGATTGCTGATTGATGTAAAAAGTCGGTAGCAAGGCTACCCTGACCCCGCGTAGCTGATTTATATAAGTTGTTATAGTAATCATGGAGTACTCTCATGATCGCGGGGGGATTAGAAACAAGATCGCCATTTGGCGTCTTAATCACCTGAGCTACTGTAGGAGAACTATTAGTTTGGACCAAAAGGGAGAGGGCTCGACCCACCCTCTCCCCTTCGCCAAAATAGTGCTGACGTTGAAATATACGCCTGTTCTCTGCCTTTTTTTAAAGTGCCATTTTGTAGACTTGTTGGCTATCCAGCCATGCCTTCTGCCTTTCGGGCGATGGAGCTTCTATATATGCGCTCTCCGCCAAAGTAACATCATTTCTTGTTGCCAACTCCTGTTCTCGGGCTTTCCTCTTAATTATTGCGATTTGCTGTATTAATGTGCCTCTAATATAGGCTTTTAGGGAGTCCCAGACTATTCCGGGTGGAGCTGTGCCCTTATTAATTTGGATAAATTCCCTAATCTTATCCAGAGAAGGGCTTGGGCTGCCCATTAGCTCCAGCCAGCCAGGGTTTATCCTCCACTCCCCTGGGCCAGTTCTAGCTCCCGTAGTCACAATAATGGACAAGGGGGAATGATCTGAGATCCCCCTTGCCCCGTATTCTATATCCTGTACCAACTCTGCTGCCTCTTTATTCCCGAAAACCATATCTATTCTTGATAAAGAATAGTAGGTACTAGAGAAACAAGAATACTGCCTCTCCTGAGGATGTCGCATTCGCCATAGATCGTTCAGTCCTATTTGGGATAAAAATCCCTGCAGTCGCCCTGTCCTAACCCCATCAGGTTTAGGAAATCTATCCAGGCTCCTATCTAATGTTTCTTTAAAATCGCCTAATACTATCCACGGGACTCCTGGTTTGTCCAAGCAGAACGCCAGCAGTTTATACATAACCTCCAACTTAAAAGGAGGGGGTATATAAATGTTGGCTAAGATATAGTGTTGCCCGCCAATCAAACCATATAGGAAAACAAATCTCCCCTCCTCGTCGATAGAGGACACCTTACATAGGAAATCCGTACCCCTCCTAACTAAAACACTCACTCCCCTTGAGTATGATGTGTGGAAGGAGTGATAGTATGCCTGGAATTTCTGGTTATTTAGCTGTGGAGCTGTGCTAGGGGTTAAGTGCGTCTCTTGAAGAAAGAGTAAGCCGGGGCCTCCCCTCTCTGTTTCCAACATAACCACAGCTCTCTTCTTTAGGTCCCCCAAACCCCTCACATTCCACGAGATAATACTCACTCTACTCATGAACATTGGTAATTGCTAAATCGACTGGGGATGGGGGGGGGGGGGGGGAAGGAGACCCTGGCTGTCCTGGCAAGATCACGCCCGGACATCCAGGGATTCCAACGCGGAGTAGGGGAAGATAAAATTGCCCTATTCGCGGATGACCTGTTTTTTATTGGCGACATGAACTCTACTTTGAACACGGTTGTGCAGATGATGGGGGAGTTTGGTCAACAATCTGGTCTGGTAATTAACTGGAGTAAATCAGCTCTCCTGCCACTGACTAGACCTGGGGATCAATCAATGCCGCCAATGATTACAGGCCTAGAGGTGGTGCCCAGGTTGAAGTACTTGGGCATCTGGATCTCTGGGGAAGTAAATCAGTATGTTAATGAGAATCTAGCACCATTATTGACAAAATTGAAGCAGAAACTCAAAAGTTGGTGTGGCCTCCCTCTCTCCGTGGCGGGACGCTGCAATCTAATAAAAATGATCTGGCAGCCACAAATACTATATATCCTACACAATTCCCCAACTTGGATTAACCAGAAGTGGTTCCAAAAAATGGATTCACTTATCCGGGATTTAATTTGGAAAAAGGGGCATGCCCGGATCGGGTTGCAGACGATGCAGACGATGCAGCTCCCCGTCGCGGGGGGAGGATTGGCCATACCCCATCTGAGAGCATATTTTTTGGCTGCCCAACTCCAGCATTTAGCAGGGGCAGGGCTCCAAGAGGGAGGGTCCCCAAATCATAAATTGATGATGGTTGGGGCACCCCACAAGCTACTGGCTGAAGTCTTGGAGGCTAATTCATTTGCTCATAGATGCCCCACCAACGTATTAATGAGGAAGGTATGGCAGAAAGTAAAGCAAAGTATGGGATATGTGGGAGTAACCGCCTACACTCCCCTATGGCATAATGGAAACCTGGGTGAATTAAACAATATAGATAGATCTCTAGAATGGGAAAAGCAGGGGATTAACAGGCTGGTGCAACTATATGAAGGGAATGCAATGAAATCCTTCGAAGACCTTAGACAGGAATTTGGTATCTCTAATAAGTCGTTTTATAAATATCTACAGCTGAGACACAGAGTTCAAGCTCAATATGGGTCACTCGTTATTGAAAGGACTGAAATCCCCCTACTCCAGGGACTTATGGACCAAAGGCAAGCAAAAGGCCAGATCTCTAGATTATACACAAAGATTAGGAAAAGGTTCCTGAAGGGAGAGGGCCATGACAAGAGTAGGAGGGGGTGGATAAGGGATGTGGGCCCGATAACCCAGGAACAATGGGATAAGACCCTTGAACAGGAGAGATTGATATCTATATCCCCATCACAGCGAGTGTCCCATTTGTTCCTTATACATAGGGCATATTATACCCCCTACAAGATGTGGAAAATGGGTAGGAAACCTAGAGACGATTGTCCCAGATGTGGGGCATCGGGGGATCTTTTCCATATGGTATAGAAATGCCCAAAATTGTATAGGTACTGGTTAGAAATAGTATTTAGAATAAATAGGATTTTTAAGACCACCCTGAAACCAGGAGGCCAGGATTTGCTTATTGGGGATCTTAGAGGACAGAATTTCTCCTCCAACTAAGTTGTCTGTTCTGAGGTGTTTGTACCAGGCTAGACGGCTGATAGCAATAAATTGGCAAGCCAAAAATCCACCTGTACTCGAACAATGGGTTAATGCAATCAACTCTACAATTTGGTGTGAGAGAGCAA
This sequence comes from Lithobates pipiens, assembly GCF_037356315.1. NCBI lineage: Eukaryota > Metazoa > Chordata > Amphibia > Anura > Ranidae > Lithobates > Lithobates pipiens. Next base: position 641,533,194 of record NW_027507903.1, read on the forward strand.
TGTTTATAAAACAAAACAACTTAAAAAATTTTGGGGTACTATGGAACCTGTGGCTGATCGATATGGGCTACCCCCTGGGTGAGGCTACTGAGGGGGTGTCCTAGCATCTGCCTGGTCGGCTAGTGGCGAGGGGTTTCTCTCCCCCCCCCCCAGGTGGACCTCTTTATGGGATGTCCTCGGGGAGGGGTGGGAGGACCTCTTTACCCGCCCCTCATTTTTTTTTTCTTTCCCTCTGCATCGACTGGCGTCCATCACCACCCAACCAACTGACCATGATTGGTGTGGCTGGTACTAACAGTGTGTGCTCGAAGAAAGGGGGGCGGGTTGGTTGGGAGGCTGGGGGGAAAAAGTGTATGGCGAGCCTGTGGCAACGTGTGGGTTGGGCGCAGCTTCGCCATTGTATTATCTATGTATGAAATGAAGATTTTTGCGAATTGTGAAAATTATTGTTATTTTGTCTTGGAAAAATTTTAATAAAGAAGAATCAGTTTAAAAAAAAAAAAAAAAAAATCAGTGCTCCCGAAAAATAAGGCCATTTTAAAAAACATTTTAGACATTGACCCATGTCCCCTGGGGCAGGAGCCAGGTCCCCAAACCCTTTTTAGGACAATATCTTGCATATTAGCCATTAAAATTAGCACTTTTTATTTTGAACGTTTGAGTCCCATAGACTTCAATGGGGTTCTAAAGTTCGCACGAATTTTCGGTCCGTTCGAAAGTTCTGGTGCAAACCGAACCGGGGGGTGTTCGGATCATCCCCACACACCAAAAAGGGGGGTACATACCACCTATGATCCCCCCCCAAACTTCCATCACCTCAGTTTTCTTGCCACCATCAAAGACCAAGGATACCGCAATTACTGCTGCTATGACGACCCGAATCACCGACACTCTGAAAGAGAAGTAGACACAAACACAAAAACACCACAAGCAAATTAACACAGTTATTGCCTTAAAATTTGGGAGGGTGTGTGGGAAACTTCCTCTTCCTTCTGCCCCCACACTTGCCGATGACGCTCCTCCCCTTCTTTATACCGCTCCGCCCTCCCCCCCCTCAGTTCATTTCCCAAAAAACTCCGTCCCCCTCCTCTCTCCACGTTCTCCTTAACCTCTGAGTTGCTTACTTTAAACATTGGTCATGCCCGGCCCTCCATCCATCCCTTTTTGTCCTTTATTTTGGGCCTCCCTTGACCAATGTATTCAAGATAATACCAACTCTCCATAACCCCTTACTCCCAACCTTCCCTTTACCTAGTTCCCCTTAAACCCAATAAATAGACCACATCGGAGTTTGGAGTGTAAATGGCCATAGCAGCCTTTATTAACAAAATCCAACCAAAACTTAAATAACTTTTATTAAATATATATAAAATATATATATATAAAACACTATTTGCAACGGCAATTTTAAACTCCCAGTCAGTTGGTCTTTGACGGTACCTCGACTTCACCTTTTCCACTTAACACTTTCCACCAGTACACTGAGGGACCAAATTTTACCATACCAGGCCTCTGGCGGTTTATCAGCCCGGAGACAACCCCCTTTCCCGCAGTGCCACCAATCCCGTATCCCAGCCTACCCTTCCGCTGGGATACACCAAAAAGGGGGCACAAACCACCTATGAGCCCCCCCACACTTCCATCACCTCAGTTTTCTTGCCACCATCAAAGACCAAAGACACTGCCACAGCCCGCAAGGATGACCCCTTAGCCTTAAGGGCCCCGCCACACCCACAGGGCCCGCTCAATCCCATCCTGCAGACCCAAAGCCCAAAGATCGGTCCCCACAGCTGATAAGTGCACCCCATCTTCCCGTAGGTACATACCTACGTTAACCTCTAACTCCGTGTGGGGAACCACCAAACCCCCATTTCTAGTCACGAATCTGCCCAAAGCCTTGTTTACTTTTATGCAAGCTTTATTGAGCCTGACTACCGGCCTGGCCATCCGTCATGCAGTACGCGTGAGAATGTCAGACCACACCAGCACCATCCCCGGAAAATCCCTGCAAAGCAGCAAAAAAATCGCACTTGACATCGGCGATGAGATCCCTGGTGGATCTAACCCCCAAGTCATTTCCCCTACGTGCAGCACCAATACATCCGGTGTCCTATCCAGGCTAGCGTATCGCTGAACTTCCGGCACCACTCTGCTCCATTTCATCCCAGGGATCCCCAACCACCGGATGCATGCCTCTCTACGGGAAATCCCAAGCTGCCTTCCCTCTGGCCTGACATCCGCTCTCCTGGCTCCCCAAAAAACGTATGACTGCCCTAGGATCCAGACGAGGCATGTGTGACCTCCATCTGAAATGACAGAACAAAAACACTGAACAACAGCGACTGACTCCCGCAACCTTTTCTCCGTCCTCAATCCCCGCCTCCCCTGAACCGAAAATTATCATACTGCTTTTTTAAGAAATAACAGCCGACAACAAATGTGGCCATACATAGGACCTGAACCGTCTGGATTCCCAACTCCCAATCCTTTTAACCGCAGCCTCATCCAACCCACATCTGGCAGCCTCCGTGGCCGCTCCAATGCGGAAGTAGTGCGAGGCAAATTGCGAACTCTCCAAACCCCCTGCTTGCAAACACTTCCGGAACACTGCCACAAATTGGAACCTGGATAAAAAAGTCCCATCTCCATGTACCAGCAATGGGCCACCCCCCCCCCCCCCCCCCCGAGTCTAATCCACATGAGTTCTGAAACCACCCGCACAGGACAAACCACAGACCCCGGTAGAGCCTACAAACATACATCCACTCCCTTACCCAGCTGGTCCATTTTTGACCTATGTAGCTTCAACAGCACCCTATCTTCCCACAAATCCACATCTTGCCACAACAGGCCTCCCCCAACCTTTTTAGCCGGACTGACTAACTCCCCTACCCGAAAGGCTCCAAAAAACAAGAGAGAAAATGCTGTGCGAAACAATTGCCATTCATAACTGGAAATGCACAGTCCGCCCAATTTATCGCAGATGACCTGCAGAATAGAAAAAGTCACCGGCCTCCTCATATCCTTCTGTACATTACCCTTCTGGTACCCTTTCAGCACTTGTCTTACCCAAAAACCCTTTGTCTTACCCAAAAAGTCCTGTTTGCCCCGCAGCTTAAACCAAAATGCCAATGCTGACAACTTGCTCTCAATGGACGAAAGGATACAAAGTAAAGCACTAAGAGACCCTGATCAGCCCCCCTTTTCCCAGCTTGGCTTCCGCCAGCCGTGTGAAAGCTAACCACTCTCTCCACACTTTATTGTATGCTGACCACGTACCTCCACTCACCGACCTCCTGATCCATCCTGTGGCGACTCCAACGCAATCTCCCACATCCACCCCGGACAGGGGAGCCCTTCTCTTGCCGCGGCCAGAGCTAAGGCCCGAAACCTCTGTCACTGAAATCGAGACAATGAATTGGACACGTTATTGTCCACGCCTGGATTATGGATGGCATACATAAAAATGTTCAGTTGCAAACACCGTAACACCAGGTGGCGCAGCAGCCGGATAACCGGCTGGGAAGAAGCCGAGACCCGATTAATCACCTGCACCACCCCCATGTTATCGCAGTTCAACCTAATCTTTAGATTTCGACAGGCCGTTCCCCACAATTACACCTCCAGCACCACCGGAAATAACTCCAGCAGCACCAGGTTTCCGCGTAAATCCTGCCTCAACCAATGACCGCGGCCAAGCCTCCACACTCCACTGACCCTGAAAGAAGGCCCCGTAGCCCGTTGACCCCGCCACGTCCGTTACCAACTCCAGGTCGAAGTTACTTACCGCCCCATTCAGCCAAACCGATCTACCATTGTAGGACTCCAAGAACATATGCCAAACCCTTAGGTCCCCTCTATGTTCCTTGGTCAGCCTAACGAAATGGGTCGGAACCTGCACCCCAGCTGTGCCCGCCAACAGCCGTCGGCAGAGCACCCTCCCCATCGGAATGATGAGGCAAGCGAAGTTTAACTTGCCCAAAACCAACTGTAGCTTCCGAGGCTGTACCTTTCTCATCCCCACCAGCTCCCTAATCTCCCCTATGAGCCCTTCCATCTTGTCACTTGGCAACCGGCACTCCACGGTGACCGTGTCTATCTCGATGCCCAAAAAACTCAGAACAGTCGCCGGCCCCTCTGTCTTGTCTGCCGCCAGCGGGACCCCAAATTTCTCTGCAATGTGCTGCAATGTAGCCAAGAGGATCACACACACATTGGAAGCAGGGGGACCCACCACGAGAAAGTCATCCAAATAGTGGATGACTGAGACCCAGCCAGACACGTCCCTCACCACCCATTCCAGAAATGAACTGAACAGTTCAAACAAGGTGCACGAGATGGAACTGCCCATGGGCAGACATTGATCCACATAAAAACACTCTTCCCAGCAGCACCCCAAAAGACGAAAGCTCTCCAGGTGTCCCGGCAACAGCCAAAATGCCGACTCAATGTCTGATTTTGCCATGAGTGCCCCCCGCCCGTAATGACGAACCCAACCCACCGCAGCATCAAAGGACGTGTATGACACCATGCAAGCCTCAGGGTCAATGGCGTCGTTCACCGAACCCTCCTTCGGAAAGGAGAGGTGATGGATAAGTCAGAACTTGTTTGGTTCCTTCTTAGGCACCACCCCCAAAGGTGACACCACCAAATCCGTCAACGGCCTTTCGGAGAAAGGGCCACACATCCGCCCCAAGGCCACCTCTTTTTCCAATTTCTCAGAAACCACCTTAGGATTCCACAGCACAGACCACAAGTTCCGAGCCATCGGCGGAACCACAGCCAATGAACAGGGAATCTTAAAATCTCAAAAACCCCTCCCCCAACACCCGCGCAGCCTCCTTATCCAGGTACCTACTTAGGAAAGGCCACATCCTTCCCACCCTCACCAGGGTTATCCCTCTTGTAAGCAGGCTCGCTCGTACGCTTGCCTTTTTTAAAGCAATGGGACAGAGCGTGAGTACCCCCGCAACCGGAGCACTCATGTCTGAAACGGCAAGACCCCCCAAATTTGCAGGACCCTTTGTTAAACTGCCAGCATACCCCCAATTTCTTTTTCCGGCCAGAAGTCCAGAGGCGGGAGTTCCCCCAGCCCCCCCTGAAAAAACTGATTAGGGTCCTTCGCTGACGACATCAAGTGCATCCAGAGGCTGATATCCTTGTGGTCCCATCTGATATCCGGACGAATGGCCCTACGCTGCCTAAACCGTTCATCGTAGCGCAGCCACGCCGTACCCCCATACACTCTGTGCGCCTCCCCAATGGCGTCCATATAACAGAACAGTGCCGAGCAGTGTTCCGAGGACTTCTCACCGATTACGCTGGCCATTATGGTGAAAGCCTGTAACCAATTCGTGAACGTCCTTGGTATCAGCCGATACCTTCTCTTTTCTTCGTCATCCTTCTTGGAGTCGTCGGGTTTGACCCTATCCAGATTAAACTGCTTGAGGGGCAGTAGGGAAAATATCTCCACATACTTACCCTTACCAATCTTGTCCCTCACCTCCTGTTTCACATGTGAACCTAACGGACCCTAATGGACCCTTGTAGCACACATACACTTCGCACCGCTGCACGTAGGTGCTGTGATTTGGCTCCGCATGGTCCCTGCCTGCCTTCCTCTGGTCTCTCTTGCTGCGCTACCCCGCTCCTCACAGTGGACCTGCCCACAGCCTCTGGTGGCTGCCGCGCAGGTCTCTCCTTCGCCAGGTCTCGTCCAGGCCGGAAGCCGCTGTGTTGGAAGGGGGAACCTGTCTCCCTCTTAGATCTGACCCTGCCGGTGGGGACCGGGTGCCATCCTGGTCCAACACCCCGCCCCGAGCTCCGCCAATGTGGAGGATTCCGCCCAGACCCCTCCTACGCAGAAGCAGCTGTCCTTTTTGCCGGGGGGGGGGGGGGGGCGGCGGGTCCGTTACCGGGCTCCTAGGAGGGCGCTGAGCTCTGGTGGAGGGGTCAGGAGAAAAGCGATCAGAAGGCCTAGACCTCCGAGCACGTGATGTCACCCTATACCCACAACCACCCTATAGCCAAATGAGGGCTACAGGGCGGTTTCTTATCTCTGGGAGGCCGTCATATGACGTCCTCCCAGAATTCCGCTCTCGCGCGCCCCCTGGGGCGCGCACTCGAGAGCATCCATGACCGCCGGGTCCACAGGACCCGGCGCATCACGGATCACGGTAAACGGCCGCTCATAGCGGCCGTTTACCACGTGATCGCTCCGTCAAATGACGGAGTGATCACTTGTAAACAAACCGGCGTCATGTTATGACGCCGGTTCCTCCCTCCCCCTCTCTGTACCGATCGGAACAGCGGAGGGGGAAGAGATCGGTGTCAGCAGCGATGTGGGCTGCATCTGCAGTGCCCACATCGCTGCTCACCGAAAATTAACCCCTCAATTCCCTGCCATTACTCTGCATTACTCTGCAATACCCTGCCATTACTCTGCATTACTCTGCAATACCATGCAACACTCTGCAATACTCTGCATTACTCTGCATTACTCTGCAATACTCTGCAATACCCTGCAACACTCTGCAATACTCTGCAATACTCTGCATTACTCTGCAATACTCTGCAATACTCTGCATTACACTGCAATACTCTGCATTACACTGCATTACTCTGCATTACACTGCAATACTCTGCATTACTCTGCATTACTCTGCATTACTCTGCAATACCCTGAAATACTCTGCAATACCCTCCAACACTCTGCAATACCCTGCAACACTCTGCAACACCCGCCAACACTCTGCAATGCTCTGCAACACCCGCCAATACCCTGCAACACTCTGCAATGCTCTGCAACACCCACCAATACCCTGCAACACTCTGCAATGCTCTGCAATACCCTGCAACGCTCTGCAATGCTCTGCAACACCCGCCAATACCGTGCAACACTGCAATGCTCTGCAACACCCTCCAATATCCTGCAATGCTCTACAACGCAATACTCTGCAACGCCATACTCTGAGATACCCAGCCATACCCAGCCATAGTCAGTGATACCCTGCAATACCCAGCCATAGACACCCCCCCTCTCCCACTGCCCTCCGGTGCTTCTACCGACTCGCCAATACGATCAAATCCAGAATCATTTTTATTTTTTTTATTTTTTTCAGGCTTCCCAGCTTAGAGGTGAGATGTGGGGTCTTATTGACCCCACATCTCACTGTAAAGAGGACCTGTCATGCCATATTCCTTTTACAAGGGATGTTTACATTCCTTGTAATAGGAATAAAAGTGATCAAAAAATTTATTTTTGGGGAAAAAAATGTCAAACTAAAATAAATAAAGTAAAATGAACAATACATTTTTTTTTTTTTTTTTAAAGCGCCCCTGTCCCTATGTGCTCGCATGCAGAAGCGAACGCATACGTAAGTCCCACCCACATATGAAAACGGTGCTCAACCACACATGTGAGGTATCGCTGCGAATGTTAGAGCGAGAGCAATAATTCTAGCCCTAGACCTCCTCTGTAACTCAAAACATATAACCAGTAAAAAAAAATTAAATCGTCGCCTATGGGGATTTTTAAATAGCGAAGTTTGGCGCCATTCCACGAACCTGTGCAATTTTGAAGAGTGACATGTTAGGTATTGATTTACTCTGTGTAACTTCATCTTTCACATTATGCAAAAATTGGGCTAACTTTACTGTGTTTTTATTTTTTTTTAAGCACAAAACAGTTTTTTTTCCAAAAAAAAGCATTCGAAAAATTGCTGCGCAAATACCGTGCGAGATAAAAAGTTGCAACGACCACCATTGTATTCTCCAGGGTGTTTGCTAAAAAAAACATATATAATGTTTTGGGATTCTATGTAATTTTCTAGCAAATAAATGATGATTTTTACATGTAGGAGAGAAATGTCAGAATTGTCCTGGGTGCTCCAGAACGCCTGATGGTGCTCCATGCATGTTGGGCCTCTGTATGTGGCCACACTGTGTAAAAGTCTCACACATGTGGTATTGCCGTACTCGGGAGTAATAGCAGAATGTGTTTGGGGGTGTAATTTGTGGTATGCATATGCTGTGTGAGAAATAAACTGATAATATGACAATTTTGTGAAAAAAAAAAAAAAAAAAGTTAAAAAAATCTTGATTTTGCAAAGAATTGTGGGAAAAAATGACAACTTCAAAAAAACTCATCATGCCTCTTACTAAATACCTTGTAATGTCTTCTTTCCAAAAAGGGGTCATTTGGGGGGTATTTGTACTTTTCTGGCATGTTAGGGTCTCAAGAATTCAAATAGGCCGTCAGTACTTCAGGTGTGATCAATTTTCAGATATTGGCGCCATAGCTTGTGGACTCTATAACTTTCACAAAGACCAAATAATATCCACCAATTTTTACTTATTTTTACCAAAGATATGTAGTAGTATAAATTTTGGCCAAAATTTATGAAGAAAAAATTACTAATCTGCTAAATTTTATAACAGAAACAAAGAAAAATTCATTTTTTTACAGAATTTTCTGTATTTTTTCTTTTATAGCACAAAAAATAAAAAACCCAGCGGTGATTAAATACCACCAAAAGAAAGCTCCATTTGTGTGAAAAAAAGGACAAAAATTTCATATAGGTCCAGTGTTGCATGACTGAGTAATTGTCATTCAAAATGTGAGAGCACCGAAAGCTGAAAATTGGTCTGGTTATTAAGGGTGTTTAAGTGCCCAGTGGTCAAGTGGTTAAAGTGGTTCTGCACCTTTAAAAAAAATATTAAAAGCCAGCAGCTACAAATATTGCAGCTGCTGACTTTTAATAAATTGACACTTACCTGTCCCAGGGTCCAGCGATGTTGGCGGCAGATGACGAGCAATCGTTCGTCTCTCTGCTGCCCCCGCCGCCATCCTCTGTCAGGGAATCGGGGAGCATTGCGGCTTCACTGCCCGGTTCCCTACTGCGCATGCGCGAGTCACGCTGCACGTCTCTACTGGTCCCCACTGTGTCCTGGGAACTGTGTGTTTCCCAGAACACAACGGGGGGTGGGGCATCTGCGGCAGTCTGCGGCGGTCTTGTCCCGGTAGTGGGTGCAGATACCTGGATTATCCAGGTAACTGCACCCCCCTCCCCCCTGAAAGGTGCCGATTGTGGCACCGGAGGGGGGAAGGGATCAGATGAGCAGAACTTCCACTTCACGGTGGAGGACCGCTTTAAGCTGGCGTGGCGTCAACCACCTCTCGGCCTGCCCCAGTTTGGCTCCTGTCTCCCAAACAAACCAGCGCAAGCACGGAATGACATAGTTTTGCCTGCGTAATTGCCTAGCCCCTTGAACGCCTACGGAGCACATGGTTCTGAGGACAGAGCACTGGAAGAGGCCATGGAGGAAGAAGAAGAGGAGGGGGTGGAGGAGAGAGGTGTGTCACAACCAGTAGTAGCATTTTGGAGGCATAGTTGTGGAACAACCTCCAACACTACTGCACCTTGTCCTGCATCCTTCCCAGCTGCCAGAAGAGTGACCCAATGGGCCATAAAAGACAGGTAACGTCCCTGTCCATGCCTGCTGGACCATGAGTCAGCGGTAATATGCACCTTACTTCTGACTGCCCTGTCCAGCGAGGCAAGGACATTGCCTTCCACATGCCGGTAGAGAGCCGGAATCGCCTTCCGTGAGAAAAAGGGGCGTTTGGGGACCTGCCACTGAGGAACCGCATATTGTACAAACTCACGGAAGGAGGCCGAGTCTACCAACTGAAAAGGCAGCAGCTAGCAATTTAGCCAAGCTAGCATTCAACCGCTGGGCATGTGGATGGCTGGGAGTGAACTTCTTTCGCCGGTCCAGCAGCTGGGGCAGGGACATTTGCCTGCTATAATCGGACGTGAGTGTACTTCTAGCAGAGTGCCCGGAAGCACTTGGCTGTGACACACCTAATTCTACACCTTCATTCCTCTCAGAGCAGGTTTCAGAGAGGACTGAAGGTCTAGTGGGGTTGGAGATCCCAGCTGATGAGTAGCAAGGAGAGGTCCGATTTGTTCTTTGGTGTGGGTCTTTGAGGTACGCTTGCCAACGAGCTGCATGGCAGGTCAACATATGTCTGGTCAAGCATGTGGTGCCCAAGCGGCCACGCGAGATACGCTTGAGACATATGTTGCAAATAGCAGCAGTGCGATCTGATGCACTCGTCTCAAAAAAGGCCCACACCAAGGCGGACCTCTGCGGTGTGATTCAGTCGGTGTGCTTCCCCTAAGCTGGCCCCCAGAGGGCATCCTGCTTTGTTGGAGATGTGCCTCCTCCTCCTCCTCCTCCTCCTCTCTCCTACCAGGCACCCACGTGGAGTCAGTGACCTCATCATCCCCTCCCTCTTCATCGCTGGAGCAAACCTGGCAGTATGCTGCAGCTTGTGGAACATGACTGCCAGATTGCTGTCCTTCTTGAGCATCCCCTCTCTCTGCACTAACGCTACTGCCTTCCTCTAGCTGAGTATCATCATCAGAGCCTACAAAACACTGGGCATCCTCCTGGAGCATGTACCCAACACTGTGCTCAAAGAGTTCAGGGGACTCCTCAGGAGGACATGGTGGGTCTAGAGAAGGAGTCACTGATGATGACATTGAGATGAGGGAAGACGATGCGTTGGCAGCTGCTTTGCTAGTACCCTGAGCCTGGGTGAGAGAGGATGAGGAGGATGAAGAGGGCTTGGTCATCCACTCTACCAAGTCTTCGGCATGATGCGGCTCAACGCGTCCAGCTGCCGAAAATAAGGACAAGCGTGTCCCATGGCCACGTGCTGATGACGATGCACCACGTCCACGACCAGCACTGTTGTCTCTAGACACAGAGCCTGCTTGCCCTCTTTTATCGGCTTGTGTCTGTCTGCCTCTCCTTGTTGGCCTTCCAGACATGTTAATGGCCTGAAGGGAGATGGGAAAACCATGCAATTGGGTAGTGTATATTGTGCTGGAGGCACACAACACCCCCTAACTCCTGCAGATGCCTTTATTATAGAACAACAGGAATTAAAGGGTAGATACCAGTGTATACTGTGCTGTGCTGGAGGCACACAACACCAACTAACTCCTGCATAGGGATGAGCTTCGTGTTCGAGTCGAACATACGTTCGACTCGAACATCGGCTGTTCGTCCGTTCGGCGAAGTCCGAACATTTTGGTCCGTTCGCGCCAAATTCGTGTGGCGCTCATGGCCCACAATGCACTGCGATGGCGCAGTGCATTGCTGGCTCATGATTGGCCAAGCATGCACTGTGACCCCGCATGCTTGGCCAATCGCAGCGCCAGCAGCGAGGAGAGCCATGATTGGCCACAGGCAGGATGCCTGTGGCCAATCATAGCTCAGGCTGTGTAGTGCACGCCCCACACTATATAAGGCCGCCAGCGCGGCAGCCTTGTGTAGTGTGTTGGCGTCTGAAGCAGTGGGTGTTCTGTGTACCTTCAACACAGTACACACCGATCGTTTTCGGCCGATTTTCGATCTTGCTGTTGTGTAGTGGTTGTTGTCTGCGTGCCCTGACCGCAGTATACACTGCTATATTCACCTCACCTATATAGCTAGTGATCTATCTTTTATAATAGAGCTTGCAGTCTGTAGTGTTAGGAGCTTGTGCGTGCTGTCTGCGTGCTCTGTACCCAGTACATACCGCTATATCCACCTACATAGCTGTTCTCTATTTGAGCCCACTTGCCATCTGCAGGAGTTATTGGAAGTTGTGTGTGCCTCCAGCACAGCACAGTATACATCTGTATATACCCCTTCATCTCTGGTGTTCTATAATAAAGGCATCTGCAGGAGTTAGTGGGTGTTCTGTGTACCTTCAACACAGTACACACCGATCGTTTTCGGACGATTTTCGATCTTGCTGTTGTGTAATGGTTGTTGTCTGCGTGCCCTGACCGCAGTATACACCGCTATATTCACCTCACCTATATAGCTAGTGATCTATCTTTTATAATAGAGCTTGCAGTCAGTAGTGTTAGGAGCCTGTGCATGCTGTCTGTGTGCTCTGTACCCAGTACATACCGCTATATCCACCTACATAGCTCTTCTCTATTTGAGACCACTTGCCATCTGCAGGAGTTATTGGAAGTTGTGTGTGCCTCCAGCACAGCACAGTATACATCTGTATATACCCCTTTATCTCTGGTGTTCTATAATAAAGGCATCTGCAGGAGTTAGTGGGTGTTGTGTGCCTCTAGCACAATATACACTACCCAACTGATTTTTTACCCAACTCCCTTCAGGCCATTACCATGTCTGGAAGGCCAGCAAGGAGAGGCAGACAGGCGCGAGCCGATAAAAGAGGTCAAGCAGGCTCTGTGTCTAGAGACAACAGTGCTGGTCGTGGACGCGGTGCATTGTCATCAGCACGTGGCCATGGGACACACTTGTCCTTCTTTTCAGCAGCTGGACACGTTGAGCCGCAACATGCCAACGACTTGGTAGAGTGGATGACCAAGCCCTCTTCATCCTCCTCATCCTCTCTCACCCAGTCTCAGGGTACTAGCAAAACAGCTGCCAACACATCGTCTTCCCTCCTCTCAATGTAATCATCAGTGACTCCTTCCCTAGACCCACCACGTCCTCCTGAGGAGTCTCCTGAACTCTTTGAGCACAGTGTTGGGTACATGCTCCAGGAGGATGCCCAGTGTTTTGTGGGCTCTGATGATGACACTCAGCTAGAGGAAGGCAGTAGCGTGAGCCCAGAAAGAGGGGATGCTCAAGAAGGACAGCAATCTGGCAGTCATGTTCCACAAGCTGCAGCATACTGCCAGGTTTGCTACAGCGATGAAGAGGGAGGGGATGATGAGGGCACTGACTCCACGTGGGTGCCTGGAAGGAGAGAGGAGGAGGAGGAGGCACATGTCCAACGAGGCAGGATGCCCTCCGGGGGCCAGCTTAGGGGCAGAACACCGACTGAATCACACCGCGGAGCTCCGCCTGTGCAGGGCGCTGCCTCTGTGCGTTATTCTAAAAGTTCTTTGGTGTGGGCCTTTTTTGAGACGAGTGCATCAGATCGCACCGCTGCTGTTTGCAACATATGTCTCAAGCGTATCTCGCGTGGCCAAAACATCAGCCGCTTGGGCACCACATGCTTGACCAGACATATGTTGACCTGCCATGCAGCTCGTTGGCAAGCGTACCTCAAAGACCCACACCAAAGAACAAAGCGGACCTCTCCTTGCTCCTCATCAGCTGGCATCTCCAACCCCACTAGACCTTCAGTCCTCTCTGAAACCTGCTCTGAGAGGAATGAAGGTGTAGAATTAGGTGTGTCACAGCCAAGTGCTTCCGGGAACTCTGCTAGCGGTACACCCACGTCCGATTATAGCAGGCAAATGTCCCTGCCCCAGCTGCTGGACCGGCGAAAGAAGTTCACTCCCAGCCATCCACATGCCCAGCGGTTGAATGCTAGCTTGGCTAAATTGCTAGCACTTCAACTGCTGCCTTTTCAGTTGGTAGACTCGGCCCCCTTCCGTGAGTTTGTACAATGTGCGGTTCCTCAGTGGCAGGTCCCCAAACGCCACTTTTTCTCACGGAAGGCGATTCCGGCTCTCTACCGGCATGTGGAAGGCAATGTCCTTGCCTCGCTGGACAGGGCGGTCAGGGGTAAGGTGCATATTACCGCTGACTCATGGTCCAGCAGGCATGGACAGGGACGTTACCTGTCTTTCACGGCCCATTGGGTCACTCTTCTGGCAGCTGGGAAGGATGCAAGACAAGGTGCAGTAGTGTTGGAGGTTGTTCCGCCACCACGCCTCCAAAATGCTACTATTGGTTGTGACACACCTCTCTCCTCCACCCCATCCTCTTCTTCTTCCTCCATGGCCTCTTCCAGTGCTCTGTCCTCAGAACCAGCGGTGCTTCGTAGGCGTTCCAGGGGCTACGCAAGTACGCAGGCAAAACGATGCCATGCCGTGCTTGCGCTGGTTTGTTTGGGGGACAGGAGCCACACTGGGGCGGATGTTTTGTCAGCTCTGCAGGGGCAGGCCGAGAGGTGGTTGACGCCACGCCAGCTTAAGCCAGGAATGGTGGTTTGTGACAATGGCACCAACCTCCTCTCCGCCCTCCGAGAGGGACAACAGACCCATGTGCCCTGTGTAGCTCACGTCCTTAACCTGGTGGTGCAGCGGTTCTTGGGCAGGTACCCGGCTTACAAGATGTTCTGAAGCAGGCCAGGAAAGTCTGTGTGCATTTCCGCCGATCATTTAATGTCTGTGCTCGGCTGGCTGAGCTCCAAAAGGAGCTGAACCTGCCCAAGAACCGCCTTATATGTGACATGCCCACCAGATGGAACTCAACGTTGGCCATGCTGCAGGGGCTGCACACGCAGCAGAGGGCCATCAATGAGTACCTGTGCGACTATGGCACCAGGACAGGGTCAGGGGCGCTCGGTTTTTTCTCACCACGCCAGTGGGGCATGATCAGGGATGCATGCACTGTCCTGTCACCGTTTGAGGAGGCCACAAGGATGGTGAGCAGTGACAGTGCATGCATCAGTGACACTGTACCTCTTGTCCACCTCTTGGAGCATACGCTGCGTGGAATAATGGACAGGGCACTTGAGGCAGAACAGAGGCAGGAAGAGGAGGACTTCCTTGCCTCTCAAGGCCCCCTTTATCCAGACAGTGTTCCTGCTGTGCCACCCATCACACAGGAAGAGGATGAGGAGGAGGAAGAGGAGGAGGAGGAGGATTGTGTCAGCATGGAGGTGGAGGCTGGCACTCAGCATCAGCAGCAGCAGCAGCAGACTTGTAGGGATGATTTACAGTCCCAAGAAACACGTGGACTTGTACGTGGTTGGGAGGAGGTAGCTGCGGATCATGTTGTCCTTAGTGACCCAGAGGACTCCGGACCGAATGCCTCAGCTAACCTACGCTGCATGGCCTCCCTGATCCTGCAAAGCCTGCGGAAGGATCCTCGTATTCTTCGGATCAAGGAGAGGGACCATTACTGGCTGGCCACTCTCCTTGATCCACGGTACAAGGGTAAGGTTGCCGACCTTATCTTGCCATCGCAGAGGGAGCAGAGGATGAGACATCTCCGGGAGGCCTTGCAGAAAGGTCTGTGCAACGCGTTCCCAGAGACTGGGAGGTTACAAACTCCTGGTCCTGGACAACGTGTTGCTGAGGCATCGGTCAGAAGGAGCGGTGGAGAAGGTGGCCGTCTGACTGATGCTTTCAGACAATTTTTTAGTCCGCAGCCCCAAGGTACGATCGGTTCCAGCACCCATCGCCAGCGTCTGATTTACATGGTGCAGGAATAGCTAGGGGCAAGGTCAGACTTGGACACCTTTCCCACCGAAAATCCTCTGGCTTACTGGGTCTTGAGGATGGATCACTGGCCAGAGCTTGCACAGTATGCAATTGAGCTACTGGCCTGTCCTGCATCCAGCGTTCTTTCGGAACGCACCTTCAGTGCTGCTGGTGGCTTTGTTACCGATCACAGGGTGCGCCTGTCCACCGAATCAGTTGATCGACTGACCTTCATCAGGATGAATCAGTCTTAGATCACCCACAGCTACCAAGCACCTGAAGCTGATGTAACAGAATAATTTTTTTTGAAATATCACATCCCTTCAAGACTGCCTATGCTGATGCTGAGTGACTGTCCTGTTATGTTGATTGTCTATCCTCTTCCTCCTCCGCTGATATGTTGGAAGAACATTTCTGGTTCTGGGTGATGCCATCAGCCCAATTTTTCTGCCCCTGTTTAACAGGGGCGTTTAAGTACAATTTTTGATGCAATGCTTTGCAGCAGGGCTAATTCCTGCAATCAAACAAGAGTATATGGGAGAGGTTGCAGTGTGGTGGCACCAGCACCAGTGCCTAAGGCCCAATTTTTCTGCCCCTGTTTAACAGGGGCGTTTAATTACAATTTTTGATGCAATGCTTTGCAGCAGGGCTAATTCCTGCAATAAAACTAGAGTATATGGAAGAGGTTGCAGTGTGGTGGCACCAGCACCAGTGCCTAAGGCCCAATTTTTATGCCCCTGTTTAACAGGGGCGTTTAAGTACAATTTTTGATGCAATGCTTTGCAGCAGGGCTAATTCCTGCAATAAAAGTAGAGTATATGGGAGAGGTTGCAGTGTGGTGGCACCAGCACCAGTGCCTAAGGCCCAATTTTTCTGCCCCTGTTTAACAGGGGCGTTTAATTACAATTTTTGATGCAATGCTTTGCAGCAGGGCTAATTCCTGCAATAAAACTAGAGTATATGGCAGAGGTTGCAGTGTGGTGGCACCAGCACCAGTGCCTAAGGCCCAATTTTTCTGCCCCTGTTTAACAGGGGCGTTTAAGTACAATTTTTGATGCAATGCTTTGCAGCAGGGCTAATTCCTGCAATAAAACTAGAGTATATGGGAGAGGTTGCAGTGTGGTGGCACCAGCACCAGTGCCTAAGGCCAAATTTTTCTGCCCCTGTTTAACAGGGACATGTAATTACAATTCTTGATATAATATTTCACAGAAGGGCCCCTTCCTGTGCCCACCCAGAGTAACGGTGAGGACTTATAGTGTTGTGGCACCAGCACCACAACCACCAAAGGTAAATTTTTCTACCACTGTTCAACAATGGCATGTAATTACAATTCTTGATATAATCGTTCACAGCAGGGCGCTCCAGCGCCCACCAAGAGTCACTTTGAGGGCTTACAATGTTGTGGCAAAACCAACACCTTGTTCCGCCATTTCTGCAGAGCATATAGGGCAGGCCCCTACTTTCAAACATCCAACTTACAAACATCTCCTACTTGCAAACGAAAGGAGACAACAGCAAGTGAGATGAAAAAAGATGGACGACAAAACAAATTATACAGGGGTGATAACCCTTCCCTATGTTTTCCAAAAAGCTTAAAAATAGTTTTTTTGACTGGAGCTACACTTTAAAAATGTACCAGTTGAAAATTACAAACAGATTCAACTTAACACAACAAACCTACACAGTCCCTGTCTTGTTTGCACCGCCTGTATACTGCTGTTCTGAGTATATAGGGCCTGGGGGCCACACGCATTTCCTTTTTTTAATATGGGTACGGGGTTCCCCTTAATATGCGTACAAGACCCAAATAGGCTGGTAATGGGCAGGGAGGGCTACCCATGCCATTTTTCTCAATGATTTTCAACCATATTGCAGGAACCAGATATAACATTAAAACCGCAAGCAGTTTTAAATGGTGTTATTTCCGTTTAATGTCATTTTGTGCAGGGACTGTTCTAGACAAGGGAAACACGTGGCACTTCACAGGCATACTACAGACACCCCCCAGGCACCATATTTAAAGGAATATTTCACTTTTTTTTTCACTTTAATCGTCATTAAAATCAGTGCTCCCGCCAAAACGGCCATTTTTAAAAACATTTTAGGCATTGACCCATGTCCCCTGGGGCAAGAGCCAGGTCCCCAAACCCTTTTTAGGACAGTATCTTGCATATTAGCCGTTAAAATTAGCACTTTTCATTTCGAACGTTCGAGTCCCATAGACTTCAATTGGGTTCTAAAGTTCGTTCGAATTTGGGGTCCGTTCGAAAGTTCTGGTGCGAACCGAACCGGGGGGTGTTCGGCTCATCCCTACTCCTGCAGATGGCAGATGGCTCAATTAGAGAAGAGCTATATAGGTGGATAATGGTGTATACTGTGGTCAGGGCATGCAGACAACACCCACAATCTCCTACAGCTGACTGAAAGCTCAATTACAGAAGAGAAATATAGCTAGCTATATAGGTGGATAATGGTGTATACTGCGGTCAAGGCATGCAGACAACACCTGCAATCTCCTACAGCTGACTGAAAGCTCAATTACAGAAGAGCAAGAATGCTAAATCGGTGGATAATGTTGTATACTGTGCTCAGGGCACACAGACAACACCCACAAACTCCTGCAGATTGCTAAAAGCTCAATTACAGAAGAGCAAGAACGCTAAATCGGTCAATAACGAAAGGTGTATACTGTGTTGAAGGTACACAGAGAACACCCACTAACTCCTACAGACACCAACACACTACACAAGGCCGCCGCGCTGGCAGCCTTATATAGTGTGGTGCATGTACTACACAGCCTGAGCTATGATTGGCCACAGGCATCCTGCCTGTGGCCAATCATGGCTCTCCTCGCTGCCAGCGCTGTGATTGGCCAAGCATGTGGGGTCACAGTGCATGCTTGGCCAATCATGAGCCAGCAATGCACTGCGATGGCGCAGTGCATAGTGGGCTGTGACCGCCACACGAATTTGGCGCAAACGGCCCATAATGTTCGTTATTCGCCAAACGTGCGAACAGCCAATGTTCGAGTCGAACGTATGTTCGACTCGAACACCAAGCTCATCCCTATTCAGGGTGATGTGCAGTATTAGTTTTCCACCACACACGGCTTTTGCTTTTAGGCCAAAAAGTTCAATGTTGGTCTCATCTGACCAGAGCACCTTCTTCCACATGGCTTCTCACAAACTGCAAACGGGACTTCTTATGGCTTTCTTTCTTCTTGCCGTGCTTACATAAAGGGCAGATTTATGGAGAACACGACTAATAGATGTCCTATGGACAGAATCTCCCACCTGAGCTGTGGATCTCTGCAGCTCCTTCAGTTACCATGGGCCTCTTGGCCTCTCCTTGCCTGGCCTGTCAGTTTAGGCGGACGGCCATGTTTTGGTAGTTTTGCAGTTGTGCCATACTCTTTCCAGTTTTGGATTATGGATTGAACATTGTCCTGTGAGATATTCAAAGCTTGGGATATTTTTTATATAACCTAACCCTGCTTTAACCTTCTCCACAACTTTATCCCTGACCTTGACCAATGTATTCAAGTTAATACCAACTCTCCATAACCCCTTACTCCTAACCTTCCCTTTTACCTAGTTCCCCTTTTTCCCCTTTCCCTCCCTCTTAAACCCAATAAATAGACCACATCAGAGTTTTGAGTGTAAATGGCCATAGCAGCCTTTATTAACAAAATCCAACCAAAACTTAAATAACTTTTATTAAATATATATATATATATATATATATATATATATATATATATATATATATATATATATATATATATATATATATATATATATATATATATAAAACACCATTTGCAATAGCAATTTTAAACTCCCAGTCAGTTGGTCTTTGACGGTACCTCGACTTCACCTTTTCCACTTTCACTCTTTCCACCAGTACACTGCGGGACCACATTTTACCATACCAGGTCTCCAGCCGTTTATCAGCCCAGAGACAACCCCCTTTCCTGCAGTGCCACCAATCCCGTATCCCAGTCTACCCTTCCGCTGGGATACACCAATGGGGATAAGCTTTTTGTTCGAGTCGAACGCACGTTCAACTCGAACACCGGCTGTTCGCCTGTTCAGCGAAGCCAGAACTCTGTGGGCCGTTCGCGCCAAATTTGTGTGGCGCTCAAAGCCCACAATACACTGCGCCATCGCAGTGCATTGCTGGCTCATGATTGGCCAAGCATGCACGGTGACCCCGCATGCTTGGCCAATCACAGCGCCGGCAGCGAGGAGGCCACAGGCAGGATGAATGTGACCTATTATAACTCAGGCTGTTTAGTAAACGCCCCACACTATAAAAGGCCACCAGCACGGCGGCCTTGTGTAGTGTTCCGGCATCTGCAGGAGTTAGTTGGTGTTGTGTGCCTCTAGCGCATTATACACCTGTAGCTAACTATATTGCTGTTCTCTAATTGAGCCATCTGCAGGAGTTAGTGGGTGTTGTGTGCTTCCAGCGCAGTATACACCTGTATCTACCTATATTGCTGTTCTCTAATTGAGCCATCTGCAGGAGTTAGTGGGTGTTGTGTGCTTCCAGCGCAGTATACACCTGTATCTACCTATATTGCTGTTCTCTAATTGAGCCATCTGTAGGAGTTAGTGGGTATTATGTGCTTCCAGAGCAGTATACACCTGTATCTACCTATATTGCTGTTCTATAATTGAGCCATCTGCAGGAGTTAGTTGGTGTTGTGTGCCTCCAGCACAGCATAATATACACCTGTATCTACCCTTTATTGCTGGTGTTCTATAATAAAGGCATCTGCAGGAGTTAGTGGGTGTTGTGTGCCTCCAGCACAGCACAATATACACCTGTATCTACCCTTTATTGCTGGTGTTCTCTAATACAGCCATCTGCAGAAGTTAGTGGGTGTTGTGTGACTCCAGCGCAGTATACACCTGTATCTACCCTTTATTGCTGTTCTCAAATAGAGCCATCTGCAGGAGTTAGTGGGTGTTGTGTTCCTCCAGCACAGCACAGTATACACCTGTATCTACCCTTTATTGCTGGTGTTCTCTAATACAGCCATCTGCAGGAGTTAGTGGGTGTTGTGTGCCTCCAGAGCAGTATACACCTGTATCTACCCTTTATTGTTGTTCTCAAATAGAGCCAGCTGCAGGAGTTAGTGGGTGTTGTGTTCCTCCAGCACAGCACAGTATACACCTGTATCTACCCTTTAATTGCTGGTGTTCTATAATAAAGGCATCTGCAGGAGTTAGTGGGTGTTGTGTGCCTCCAGCACAGCACAATATACACCTGTATCTACCCTTTATTGCTGGCATTCTCTCATACAGGCATCTGCAGTACTGAGTGGGTTTTGTGTGCCTCCAGCCCAGTATACACCTGTATCTACTCTTTATTGCTGGTGTTCTATCATACAGGCATCTGCAGGAGTTAGTGGGTGTTGTGTGCCTCCAGCACAATATACACTTCCCAATTGTTGGTTTTCCCATCTCCCTGCAGGCCATTACCACGTCTGGAAGGAAAACAAGGAGAGGCAGACAGGCACGAGCCGATAAAAGAGGGCAAGCAGGCTCTGTGTCTAGAGACAACAGTGCTGGTCGTGGACACGGTGCATCGTCATCAGCACGTGGCCATGGGACACGCTTGTCCTTATTTTTGGCAGCTGGATGTGTTGAGCCACATCATGCCGAAGACTTGGTAGAGTGGATGACCAAGCCCTCTTCATCCTCCTCATCCTCTCTCATCCAGGCTCAGGGTACTAGCAAAGCAGCTGCCAATGCATCCTCTTCCCTCGTCTCAATGTCATCATCAGTCACTTCTTCCCTAGACCCACCATGTCCTCCTGAGGAGTTCCCCGAACAGTTTGAGCACAGTGTTGGGTACATGCTCCAGGAGGATGCCCAGTGTTTTGAAGGCTCTGATGATGATACTCAGCTAGAGGAAGGCAGTAGCGTGAGCGCAGAGAGTGGGGATGCTCAAGAAGGACAGCAATCTGGCAGTCATGTTCCACCAGCTGCAGCATACTGCCAGGTTTGCTCCAGTGATGAAGATTGAGGGGATGATGAGGTCACTGACTCCACGTGGGTGCCTGGTAGGAGAGAGGAGGAGGAGGCACATCTCCAACGAGGCAGGATGCCCTCCGGGGGCCAGCTTAGGGGCAGCACACTGAATGAATCACATTGCAGAGCTCCGCCTCTGCAGGGAGCTGCCTCTGCACGTTATTCTAAAAGCTCTTTGGTGTGGGGCCTTTTTTGAGACGAGTGCATCAGATCACACCGCTGCTATTTGCAACATATGTCTCAAGCATATCTCGCTTGAGACATATGTTGCAAAGCGTATCTAGCCAAAACATCAGCCGCTTGGGCACCACATGCTTGACCAGACATATGTTGACCTGCCATGCAGCTCATTGGCAAGCGTACCTCAAAGACCCACACCAAAAAACAAAGCAGACCTCTCCTTGCTCCTCATCAGCTGGGATCTCCAACCCCACTAGACCTTCAGTCCTCTCTGAAACCTGCACTGAGAGGAATGAAGGTGTAAAATTAGGTGTGTCACAGCCAAGTGCTTGCAGGCACTCTGCTAGCAGTACACCCATGTCCGATTGTAGCAGGCAAATTTCCCTGCCCCAGCTGCTGGACCGTAGAAAGAAGTTCACTCCCAGCCATCCACATGCCCAGTGGTTGAATGCTAGCTTGGCTAAATTGCTAGCACTTCAACTGCTACCTTTTCAGTTGGTAGACTCGGCCCCCTTCCGTAAGTTTGTGCAATGTGCAGTTCCTCAGTGGCAGGTCCCCAAACGCCACTTTTTCTCATGGAAGGCAATTCCGGCTCTCTACCGGCATGTGGAAGGCAATGTCCATGCCTCGCTAGACAGGGCGGTCAGTGGTAAGGTGCATATTACCGCTGACTCATGGTCCAGCAGGCATGGACAGGGATGTTACCTATCTTTCACGGCCCTGGGAAGAATGCAGGACAAGGTGCAGTAGTGTTGGAGGTTGTTCAGCCACCACGCCTCCACAATGCTGCTACTGGTTGTGACACACCTCTCTCCTCCACCTCTCCACTTCTTCTTCTTCCATGGCCTCTTCCAGTGCTCTGTCCTCAGAACCAGCGGTGCTCCGTAGGCATTCAAGGGGCTGCGCAAGTACGCAGGCAAAACAATGCCATGCCATGCTTGCGCTGGTTTGTTTGGGGGACAGGAGCCACACTGGGGAAGATATTTTGTCAGCTCTGCAGGGGCAGGCTGAGAGGTGGTTGATGCCACGCCAGGTTAAGCCAGGAATGGTGGTTTGCGACAATGGCACCAACCTCCTCTCCACCCTCTGACAGGGACAACTGACCTATGTGCCCTGTGTGGCTCACGTCCTTAACCTGGTGGTGCAGCGGTTCTTAAGCAGGTACCCGGGCTTACAGGATGTCCTAAAGAAGGCCAGGAAAGTCTGTGTGCATTTCTTCCGATCATTTAATGCCAGTGCTCGGCTGGCTGAGCTCCAAAAGGAGTTGAACCTGCCCAAGAACCGCCTTATATGTGACATGCCCACCAGGTGGAACTCAACGTTGGCCATGCTGCAGTGGCTGCACACGCAGCAGAGGGTCATCAATGAGTACCTGTGCGACTACGGCACCAGGACAGGGTCAAGGGAGCTAGTTTTTTTTCTCACTACGCCAGTGGGGCATGATCAGGGATGCATGCACTGTCCTGTCACCGTTTGAGGAGGCCACAAGGATGGTGAGCAGTGACAGTGCATGCATCAGTGACACTGTACCTCTTGTCCACCTCTTGGAGCATACACTGCATGGAATAATGGACAGGGCACTTGAGGCAAAACAGAGGCAGGAAGAGGAGGACTTCCTTGCCTCTCAAGGCCCCTTTTATCCAGACAGTGTTCCTGCTGTGCCACCCATCACACAGGAAGAGAATGAGGAGGAGGAGGAGGAGGATGATTGTGTCAGCATGGAGGTGGAGGCTGGCACTCAGCATCAGCAGCATCAGCAGTCTTGTAGGGATGATTTACAGTCCCAAGAAACCCGTGGACTTGTACGTGGCTGGGAGGAGGTAGCTGCGGATCATGTTGTCCTTAGTGACCCAGAGGACTCCGGACCGAATGCCTCAGCTAACCTACGCTGCATGGCCTCCCTGATCCTGCAAAGCCTGCGGAAGGATCCTCGTATTCTTCGGATCAAGGAGAGGGACCATTACTGGCTGGCCACTGCGGACTTTATCTTGCCGTCGCAGAGGGAGCAGAGGATGAGACATCTCCGGGAGGCCTTGCGGAAATGTTTGTGCAACGCGTTCCCAAAGACTGGGAGGTTACAAACTCCTGGTCCTGGACAACGTGTTGCTAAGGCTTCGGTCAGAAGGAGCGGTGAAGAAGGTGGCCGTCTGACCGGTGCTTTCAGACAATTTTTTAGTCCGCAGCCCCAAGGTATGATCGTTTCCAGCAACATCACCAGCGTCTGATTTACATGGTGCAGGAATACCTAGGGGCAAGGTCAGATTTGGACACTTTTCCCACTGAAAATCCTCTGGCTTACTGGGTCTTGAGGATGGATCACTGGCCAGAGCTTGCACAGTATGCAATTGAGCTACTTGCCTGTCCTGCATCCAGCGTTCTTTTGGAACACACCTTCAGTGCTGCTGGTGGCTTTGTAACTGATCACAGGATGCTCCTGTCCACCAACTCGGTTGATCGACTGATCTTCATAAAGATGAATCAGTCTTGGATCACCAACAGCTACCAAGCACCTGAAGCTGATGTAACCGAATCATTTTTTTTTTAAATGTCACATTCCCTCAAGACTGCCTATGCTGATGCTGAGTGACTGTCCTGTTATGTTGACTGTCTATCCTCTTCCTCCTCCGCTGATATCTTGGAAGAACATTTTTGGTTCTGGGTGATACCACCAGCCCAATTTTTCAGCCCCTGTTTAACAGGGGCGTGTAATTACAATTTTTGATGCAATGCTTTGCAGCAGGGCTAATTCCTGCACTCCAAATAGAGTATATGGGGGAGGTTGCAGTGCCATGGCACCAGAACCAGTGCCTAAGGCCCAATTTTTCAGCCCCTGTTTAACGGGGCATGTAATTACAATTTTTGATGCAATGCTTTGCAGCAGGGCTTATTCCTGAACTCCAGCTAGAGTATCTGGGAGAGGTTGCAGTGTTGTGGCACCAGCAAGCAGTGCCTAAGGCTTAATTTTTCAGCCCCTGTTTAACAGGGGCATGTAATTACAATTCTTGATATAATATTTCACAGCAGGGCCCGTTCCTGTGCCCACCAGAGTAACTGTGAAGACTTATAGTGTTGTGGCACCAGCACCACAACCACCAAAGGCCCAATTTTTCTACCACTGTTCAACAATGGTATGTAATTACATTTCTTGATATAATCGTTCACAGCAGGGCGCTCCAGCACCCACCAAGAGTCACTTTGAGGGCTTACAGTATTGTGGCAACACCAACACCTTGTTCCGCCATTTCTACATATAGGGCAGGCCCCTACTTTCAAACATCCAACTTACAAACGTCTCCTACTTGCAAACGGAAGGAGACAACAGGAAGTGACGGCAAAACAAATTATACAAGGGTAATAACCCTTCCTATGTTTTCCAAAAAGCTTAAAAATTGATTTTTTGACTGGAGCTACACTTTAAAAATGTACCAGTTCAAAATTACAAACAGATTCTACTTAACACAACAAATCTACACAGTCCCTGTCTTGTTTGCACCGCCTGTATACTGCTGTTCTGAGTATATAGGGCCTGGGGACCCCACGCCTTTCCTTTCTTTAATATGGGTATGGGGTTCCCCTTAATATCTGTACAAGACCCAAAGGGACTGGCAAGGGGCAGGGGGGGCTACCTATGCCATTTTTCTCAATGATTTTCATCCATATTGCCAGAACCAGATATTACATTAAAACAGCAAGCAGTTTTAAATGACTTTTTTTCCGTTAAATGTAATTTTGTGCAGGGACTGTTCTAAACACGGGAAACACGTGGCACTTCACATGCATACTATAGACACCCCCCAGGCACGAAATTTAAAGGAATATTTCACTTTTTTTTCACTTTAATCGTCATTAAAATCAGTGCTCCCGAGCTAATACAAACAAGAGGGGAGACAACGGGCACCCCTGTCTTGTTCCCCTCTCCAGCTGGAATGCTTCAGAGAATTCAGTTCCCTTCTTAATTTTTGCCCTGGGCTTATTATAAAGTAATTTTATCCATTGGATAAATAGAGGGCTGAAGCCAAACCTCTCCAACACACCCCACAAGTAACCCCATTCCAGGCTATCAAAAGCCTTAGTAGCGTCTAGGGCTAGAATAGCTCCCAGCCCATCATTATCCCTGGGTGTTTGAATATTAAGAAAAACTCTTCTGATATTGGTACTGGTTGCCCTACCCGGGATATAGCCCGACTGGTCTGGGTGTATTAGTTTATGGATATATTTATTTAAACGGGTTGCTAGGGCCTTGGCTAGTATTTTAATGTCAGAACACAGCAAGGATATTGGCCGATATGATGAGACTTCCTGTTGATCCTTCCCCTCCTTGAGTGTTAAGATGATGTTGGCCTCCAGCATCGAGGCGGGAAGTTCACCCACCTCCAGTGCATGGTTCAATGTCTCCAAGAGTTCCGGCAGTAGCACTTCACCATAGCGCTTGTAGATTTCTGATGGAAACCCGTCTGGACCTGGAGATTTATAGTTGGGCATTTCAGCCACTGCGTTTTTTAGCTCCTCCAGCGTAAGTGGTAGATCGAGGTTCAATTTGTCCTGTTCTAGTAGTGTTGGGATTGCTGATTGATGTAAAAAGTCGGTAGCAAGGCTACCCTGACCCCGCGTAGCTGATTTATATAAGTTGTTATAGTAATCATGGAGTACTCTCATGATCGCGGGGGGATTAGAAACAAGATCGCCATTTGGCGTCTTAATCACCTGAGCTACTGTAGGAGAACTATTAGTTTGGACCAAAAGGGAGAGGGCTCGACCCACCCTCTCCCCTTCGCCAAAATAGTGCTGACGTTGAAATATACGCCTGTTCTCTGCCTTTTTTTAAAGTGCCATTTTGTAGACTTGTTGGCTATCCAGCCATGCCTTCTGCCTTTCGGGCGATGGAGCTTCTATATATGCGCTCTCCGCCAAAGTAACATCATTTCTTGTTGCCAACTCCTGTTCTCGGGCTTTCCTCTTAATTATTGCGATTTGCTGTATTAATGTGCCTCTAATATAGGTTTTTAGGGAGTCCCAGACTATTCCGGGTGGAGCTGTGCCCTTATTAATTTGGATAAATTCCCTAATCTTATCCAGAGAAGGGCTTGGGCTGCCCATTAGCTCCAGCCAGCCAGGGTTTATCCTCCACTCCCCTGGGCCAGTTCTAGCTCCCGTAGTCACAATAATGGACAAGGGGGAATGATCTGAGATCCCCCTTGCCCCGTATTCTATATCCTGTACCAACTCTGCTGCCTCTTTATTCCCGAAAACCATATCTATTCTTGATAAAGAATAGTAGGTACTAGAGAAACAAGAATACTGCCTCTCCTGAGGATGTCGCATTCGCCATAGATCGTTCAGTCCTATTTGGGATAAAAATCCCTGCAGTCGCCCTGTCCTAACCCCATCAGGTTTAGGAAATCTATCCAGGCTCCTATCTAATGTTTCTTTAAAATCGCCTAATACTATCCACGGGACTCCTGGTTTGTCCAAGCAGAACGCCAGCAGTTTATACATAACCTCCAACTTAAAAGGAGGGGGTATATAAATGTTGGCTAAGATATAGTGTTGCCCGCCAATCAAACCATATAGGAAAACAAATCTCCCCTCCTCGTCGATAGAGGACACCTTACATAGGAAATCCGTACCCCTCCTAACTAAAACACTCACTCCCCTTGAGTATGATGTGTGGAAGGAGTGATAGTATGCCTGGAATTTCTGGTTATTTAGCTGTGGAGCTGTGCTAGGGGTTAAGTGCGTCTCTTGAAGAAAGAGTAAGCCGGGGCCTCCCCTCTCTGTTTCCAACATAACCACAGCTCTCTTCTTTAGGTCCCCCAAACCCCTCACATTCCACGAGATAATACTCACTCTACTCATGAACATTGGTAATTGCTAAATCGACTGGGGATGGGGGGGGGGGGGGGAAGGAGACCCTGGCTGTCCTGGCAAGATCACGCCCGGACATCCAGGGATTCCAACGCGGAGTAGGGGAAGATAAAATTGCCCTATTCGCGGATGACCTGTTTTTTATTGGCGACATGAACTCTACTTTGAACACGGTTGTGCAGATGATGGGGGAGTTTGGTCAACAATCTGGTCTGGTAATTAACTGGAGTAAATCAGCTCTCCTGCCACTGACTAGACCTGGGGATCAATCAATGCCGCCAATGATTACAGGCCTAGAGGTGGTGCCCAGGTTGAAGTACTTGGGCATCTGGATCTCTGGGGAAGTAAATCAGTATGTTAATGAGAATCTAGCACCATTATTGACAAAATTGAAGCAGAAACTCAAAAGTTGGTGTGGCCTCCCTCTCTCCGTGGCGGGACGCTGCAATCTAATAAAAATGATCTGGCAGCCACAAATACTATATATCCTACACAATTCCCCAACTTGGATTAACCAGAAGTGGTTCCAAAAAATGGATTCACTTATCCGGGATTTAATTTGGAAAAAGGGGCATGCCCGGATCGGGTTGCAGACGATGCAGACGATGCAGCTCCCCGTCGCGGGGGGAGGATTGGCCATACCCCATCTGAGAGCATATTTTTTGGCTGCCCAACTCCAGCATTTAGCAGGGGCAGGGCTCCAAGAGGGAGGGTCCCCAAATCATAAATTGATGATGGTTGGGGCACCCCACAAGCTACTGGCTGAAGTCTTGGAGGCTAATTCATTTGCTCATAGATGCCCCACCAACGTATTAATGAGGAAGGTATGGCAGAAAGTAAAGCAAAGTATGGGATATGTGGGAGTAACCGCCTACACTCCCCTATGGCATAATGGAAACCTGGGTGAATTAAACAATATAGATAGATCTCTAGAATGGGAAAAGCAGGGGATTAACAGGCTGGTGCAACTATATGAAGGGAATGCAATGAAATCCTTCGAAGACCTTAGACAGGAATTTGGTATCTCTAATAAGTCGTTTTATAAATATCTACAGCTGAGACACAGAGTTCAAGCTCAATATGGGTCACTCGTTATTGAAAGGACTGAAATCCCCCTACTCCAGGGACTTATGGACCAAAGGCAAGCAAAAGGCCAGATCTCTAGATTATACACAAAGATTAGGAAAAGGTTCCTGAAGGGAGAGGGCCATGACAAGAGTAGGAGGGGGTGGATAAGGGATGTGGGCCCGATAACCCAGGAACAATGGGATAAGACCCTTGAACAGGAGAGATTGATATCTATATCCCCATCACAGCGAGTGTCCCATTTGTTCCTTATACATAGGGCATATTATACCCCCTACAAGATGTGGAAAATGGGTAGGAAACCTAGAGACGATTGTCCCAGATGTGGGGCATCGGGGGATCTTTTCCATATGGTATAGAAATGCCCAAAATTGTATAGGTACTGGTTAGAAATAGTATTTAGAATAAATAGGATTTTTAAGACCACCCTGAAACCAGGAGGCCAGGATTTGCTTATTGGGGATCTTAGAGGACAGAATTTCTCCTCCAACTAAGTTGTCTGTTCTGAGGTGTTTGTACCAGGCTAGACGGCTGATAGCAATAAATTGGCAAGCCAAAAATCCACCTGTACTCGAACAATGGGTTAATGCAATCAACTCTACAATTTGGTGTGAGAGAGCAATGTTTATAAAACAAAACAACTTAAAAAATTTTGGGGTACTATGGAACCTGTGGCTGATCGATATGGGCTACCCCCTGGGTGAGGCTACTGAGGGGGTGTCCTAGCATCTGCCTGGTCGGCTAGTGGCGAGGGGTTTCTCTCCCCCCCCCCCCAGGTGGACCTCTTTATGGGATGTCCTCGGGGAGGGGTGGGAGGACCTCTTTACCCGCCCCTCATTTTTTTTTTCTTTCCCTCTGCATCGACTGGCGTCCATCACCACCCAACCAACTGACCATGATTGGTGTGGCTGGTACTAACAGTGTGTGCTCGAAGAAAGGGGGGGCGGGTTGGTTGGGAGGCTGGGGGGAAAAAGTGTATGGCGAGCCTGTGGCAACGTGTGGGTTGGGCGCAGCTTCGCCATTGTATTATCTATGTATGAAATGAAGATTTTTGCGAATTGTGAAAATTATTGTTATTTTGTCTTGGAAAAATTTTAATAAAGAAGAATCAGTTTAAAAAAAAAAAAAAAAAAATCAGTGCTCCCGAAAAATAAGGCCATTTTAAAAAACATTTTAGACATTGACCCATGTCCCCTGGGGCAGGAGCCAGGTCCCCAAACCCTTTTTAGGACAATATCTTGCATATTAGCCATTAAAATTAGCACTTTTTATTTTGAACGTTTGAGTCCCATAGACTTCAATGGGGTTCTAAAGTTCGCACGAATTTTCGGTCCGTTCGAAAGTTCTGGTGCAAACCGAACCGGGGGGTGTTCGGATCATCCCCACACACCAAAAAGGGGGGTACATACCACCTATGATCCCCCCCCAAACTTCCATCACCTCAGTTTTCTTGCCACCATCAAAGACCAAGGATACCGCAATTACTGCTGCTATGACGACCCGAATCACCGACACTCTGAAAGAGAAGTAGACACAAACACAAAAACACCACAAGCAAATTAACACAGTTATTGCCTTAAAATTTGGGAGGGTGTGTGGGAAACTTCCTCTTCCTTCTGCCCCCACACTTGCCGATGACGCTCCTCCCCTTCTTTATACCGCTCCGCCCTCCCCCCCCTCAGTTCATTTCCCAAAAAACTCCGTCCCCCTCCTCTCTCCACGTTCTCCTTAACCTCTGAGTTGCTTACTTTAAACATTGGTCATGCCCGGCCCTCCATCCATCCCTTTTTGTCCTTTATTTTGGGCCTCCCTTGACCAATGTATTCAAGATAATACCAACTCTCCATAACCCCTTACTCCCAACCTTCCCTTTACCTAGTTCCCCTTAAACCCAATAAATAGACCACATCGGAGTTTGGAGTGTAAATGGCCATAGCAGCCTTTATTAACAAAATCCAACCAAAACTTAAATAACTTTTATTAAATATATATAAAATATATATATATAAAACACTATTTGCAACGGCAATTTTAAACTCCCAGTCAGTTGGTCTTTGACGGTACCTCGACTTCACCTTTTCCACTTAACACTTTCCACCAGTACACTGAGGGACCAAATTTTACCATACCAGGCCTCTGGCGGTTTATCAGCCCGGAGACAACCCCCTTTCCCGCAGTGCCACCAATCCCGTATCCCAGCCTACCCTTCCGCTGGGATACACCAAAAAGGGGGGCACAAACCACCTATGAGCCCCCCCACACTTCCATCACCTCAGTTTTCTTGCCACCATCAAAGACCAAAGACACTGCCACAGCCCGCAAGGATGACCCCTTAGCCTTAAGGGCCCCGCCACACCCACAGGGCCCGCTCAATCCCATCCTGCAGACCCAAAGCCCAAAGATCGGTCCCCACAGCTGATAAGTGCACCCCATCTTCCCGTAGGTACATACCTACGTTAACCTCTAACTCCGTGTGGGGAACCACCAAACCCCCATTTCTAGTCACGAATCTGCCCAAAGCCTTGTTTACTTTTATGCAAGCTTTATTGAGCCTGACTACCGGCCTGGCCATCCGTCATGCAGTACGCGTGAGAATGTCAGACCACACCAGCACCATCCCCGGAAAATCCCTGCAAAGCAGCAAAAAAATCGCACTTGACATCGGCGATGAGATCCCTGGTGGATCTAACCCCCAAGTCATTTCCCCTACGTGCAGCACCAATACATCCGGTGTCCTATCCAGGCTAGCGTATCGCTGAACTTCCGGCACCACTCTGCTCCATTTCATCCCAGGGATCCCCAACCACCGGATGCATGCCTCTCTACGGGAAATCCCAAGCTGCCTTCCCTCTGGCCTGACATCCGCTCTCCTGGCTCCCCAAAAAACGTATGACTGCCCTAGGATCCAGACGAGGCATGTGTGACCTCCATCTGAAATGACAGAACAAAAACACTGAACAACAGCGACTGACTCCCGCAACCTTTTCTCCGTCCTCAATCCCCGCCTCCCCTGAACCGAAAATTATCATACTGCTTTTTTAAGAAATAACAGCCGACAACAAATGTGGCCATACATAGGACCTGAACCGTCTGGATTCCCAACTCCCAATCCTTTTAACCGCAGCCTCATCCAACCCACATCTGGCAGCCTCCGTGGCCGCTCCAATGCGGAAGTAGTGCGAGGCAAATTGCGAACTCTCCAAACCCCCTGCTTGCAAACACTTCCGGAACACTGCCACAAATTGGAACCTGGATAAAAAAGTCCCATCTCCATGTACCAGCAATGGGCCACCCCCCCCCCCCCCCCGAGTCTAATCCACATGAGTTCTGAAACCACCCGCACAGGACAAACCACAGACCCCGGTAGAGCCTACAAACATACATCCACTCCCTTACCCAGCTGGTCCATTTTTGACCTATGTAGCTTCAACAGCACCCTATCTTCCCACAAATCCACATCTTGCCACAACAGGCCTCCCCCAACCTTTTTAGCCGGACTGACTAACTCCCCTACCCGAAAGGCTCCAAAAAACAAGAGAGAAAATGCTGTGCGAAACAATTGCCATTCATAACTGGAAATGCACAGTCCGCCCAATTTATCGCAGATGACCTGCAGAATAGAAAAAGTCACCGGCCTCCTCATATCCTTCTGTACATTACCCTTCTGGTACCCTTTCAGCACTTGTCTTACCCAAAAACCCTTTGTCTTACCCAAAAAGTCCTGTTTGCCCCGCAGCTTAAACCAAAATGCCAATGCTGACAACTTGCTCTCAATGGACGAAAGGATACAAAGTAAAGCACTAAGAGACCCTGATCAGCCCCCCTTTTCCCAGCTTGGCTTCCGCCAGCCGTGTGAAAGCTAACCACTCTCTCCACACTTTATTGTATGCTGACCACGTACCTCCACTCACCGACCTCCTGATCCATCCTGTGGCGACTCCAACGCAATCTCCCACATCCACCCCGGACAGGGGAGCCCTTCTCTTGCCGCGGCCAGAGCTAAGGCCCGAAACCTCTGTCACTGAAATCGAGACAATGAATTGGACACGTTATTGTCCACGCCTGGATTATGGATGGCATACATAAAAATGTTCAGTTGCAAACACCGTAACACCAGGTGGCGCAGCAGCCGGATAACCGGCTGGGAAGAAGCCGAGACCCGATTAATCACCTGCACCACCCCCATGTTATCGCAGTTCAACCTAATCTTTAGATTTCGACAGGCCGTTCCCCACAATTACACCTCCAGCACCACCGGAAATAACTCCAGCAGCACCAGGTTTCCGCGTAAATCCTGCCTCAACCAATGACCGCGGCCAAGCCTCCACACTCCACTGACCCTGAAAGAAGGCCCCGTAGCCCGTTGACCCCGCCACGTCCGTTACCAACTCCAGGTCGAAGTTACTTACCGCCCCATTCAGCCAAACCGATCTACCATTGTAGGACTCCAAGAACATATGCCAAACCCTTAGGTCCCCTCTATGTTCCTTGGTCAGCCTAACGAAATGGGTCGGAACCTGCACCCCAGCTGTGCCCGCCAACAGCCGTCGGCAGAGCACCCTCCCCATCGGAATGATGAGGCAAGCGAAGTTTAACTTGCCCAAAACCAACTGTAGCTTCCGAGGCTGTACCTTTCTCATCCCCACCAGCTCCCTAATCTCCCCTATGAGCCCTTCCATCTTGTCACTTGGCAACCGGCACTCCACGGTGACCGTGTCTATCTCGATGCCCAAAAAACTCAGAACAGTCGCCGGCCCCTCTGTCTTGTCTGCCGCCAGCGGGACCCCAAATTTCTCTGCAATGTGCTGCAATGTAGCCAAGAGGATCACACACACATTGGAAGCAGGGGGACCCACCACGAGAAAGTCATCCAAATAGTGGATGACTGAGACCCAGCCAGACACGTCCCTCACCACCCATTCCAGAAATGAACTGAACAGTTCAAACAAGGTGCACGAGATGGAACTGCCCATGGGCAGACATTGATCCACATAAAAACACTCTTCCCAGCAGCACCCCAAAAGACGAAAGCTCTCCAGGTGTCCCGGCAACAGCCAAAATGCCGACTCAATGTCTGATTTTGCCATGAGTGCCCCCCGCCCGTAATGACGAACCCAACCCACCGCAGCATCAAAGGACGTGTATGACACCATGCAAGCCTCAGGGTCAATGGCGTCGTTCACCGAACCCTCCTTCGGAAAGGAGAGGTGATGGATAAGTCAGAACTTGTTTGGTTCCTTCTTAGGCACCACCCCCAAAGGTGACACCACCAAATCCGTCAACGGCCTTTCGGAGAAAGGGCCACACATCCGCCCCAAGGCCACCTCTTTTTCCAATTTCTCAGAAACCACCTTAGGATTCCACAGCACAGACCACAAGTTCCGAGCCATCGGCGGAACCACAGCCAATGAACAGGGAATCTTAAAATCTCAAAAACCCCTCCCCCAACACCCGCGCAGCCTCCTTATCCAGGTACCTACTTAGGAAAGGCCACATCCTTCCCACCCTCACCAGGGTTATCCCTCTTGTAAGCAGGCTCGCTCGTACGCTTGCCTTTTTTAAAGCAATGGGACAGAGCGTGAGTACCCCCGCAACCGGAGCACTCATGTCTGAAACGGCAAGACCCCCCAAATTTGCAGGACCCTTTGTTAAACTGCCAGCATACCCCCAATTTCTTTTTCCGGCCAGAAGTCCAGAGGCGGGAGTTCCCCCAGCCCCCCCTGAAAAAACTGATTAGGGTCCTTCGCTGACGACATCAAGTGCATCCAGAGGCTGATATCCTT
Source organism: Lithobates pipiens (assembly GCF_037356315.1). Taxonomy (NCBI): domain Eukaryota; kingdom Metazoa; phylum Chordata; class Amphibia; order Anura; family Ranidae; genus Lithobates; species Lithobates pipiens. The sequence continues at coordinate 641,567,358 of NW_027507903.1, forward strand.
GTGGTCCCATCTGATATCCGGACGAATGGCCCTACGCTGCCTAAACCGTTCATCGTAGCGCAGCCACGCCGTACCCCCATACACTCTGTGCGCCTCCCCAATGGCGTCCATATAACAGAACAGTGCCGAGCAGTGTTCCGAGGACTTCTCACCGATTACGCTGGCCATTATGGTGAAAGCCTGTAACCAATTCGTGAACGTCCTTGGTATCAGCCGATACCTTCTCTTTTCTTCGTCATCCTTCTTGGAGTCGTCGGGTTTGACCCTATCCAGATTAAACTGCTTGAGGGGCAGTAGGGAAAATATCTCCACATACTTACCCTTACCAATCTTGTCCCTCACCTCCTGTTTCACATGTGAACCTAACGGACCCTAATGGACCCTTGTAGCACACATACACTTCGCACCGCTGCACGTAGGTGCTGTGATTTGGCTCCGCATGGTCCCTGCCTGCCTTCCTCTGGTCTCTCTTGCTGCGCTACCCCGCTCCTCACAGTGGACCTGCCCACAGCCTCTGGTGGCTGCCGCGCAGGTCTCTCCTTCGCCAGGTCTCGTCCAGGCCGGAAGCCGCTGTGTTGGAAGGGGGAACCTGTCTCCCTCTTAGATCTGACCCTGCCGGTGGGGACCGGGTGCCATCCTGGTCCAACACCCCGCCCCGAGCTCCGCCAATGTGGAGGATTCCGCCCAGACCCCTCCTACGCAGAAGCAGCTGTCCTTTTTGCCGGGGGGGGGGGGGGGCGGCGGGTCCGTTACCGGGCTCCTAGGAGGGCGCTGAGCTCTGGTGGAGGGGTCAGGAGAAAAGCGATCAGAAGGCCTAGACCTCCGAGCACGTGATGTCACATTCCACCCCCCCTGGTGGCCCCCCCGCCACCTCCCGCGTGATGGCCACCACCTGGCTCTGCAGCCAGTTAGTCTCCCGTGATGCCGCCGCTGCCCACAGGCGCTGAAGCAGTTACTCCACTTCCGCCATAATGCCTCTGCTAACCCCCTCTGATGTGCTGACCGCGCTATTAGTAAGCCAGCCCACCCCAGCATTCCCGCTGTCCTGCAGAACTATTCACAGCGTGCGTCTGTACCGGCTAAACTTCCTCTTCCTTCTGCCCCCACGCTTGCCGATGATGCTCCTCCCCCTTCTTTATACCGCTCCGTCCCCCTCAGTTCATTTCCCGAAAAACTCCGCCCCCTCCTCTCTCCCCGTTCTCCTTAACCCCTGAGTTGCTTACTTTAAACATTGGTCATGCCCAGCCCTCCATCCATCCCTTTTTGTCCTTTATTCCGGGCCTCCCTTTCTGGTGTGTTCCTTGGCCTTCATGATGCTATTTGTTCACTAAAGATTCTCTAACAAACCTCTGAGGGCTTCACAGAACAGCTGTATTTATACTGAGATTAAAGTGGTTGTAAACCCTTACAAACCACTTTGACCTACAGGTAAGCCTAGATTAAGGCTTACCTGTAGGTCCAAGCAATATCTCCTAAACCTATATGGTTTAGGAGATATTTGCCCGAAAACGGGCACCGCTGTCTATGGCGCATGCGCCGTAGACAGCGGCGCGCAGGCGCACTGAACGCGGCAGTTCCAAAAATGGAGCTGCCGCATTTGTCGACTCCCGTGCGCATGCGCGGGAGTGACGTCATCGCGGCTTCGCCGAATGACAGCGGCGGAGCTGCGAGACGCCACCAGCAAGATGGATGCGGCGGACTACAGGGGACAGCGGCGACTTTGCTGGCTCCTGTGTCAGGTAAGTGACACATAATGGGCTACTATGCCATGCATAGTAGTCCATTATGCTTTACCTTTGCAGGGACAAAAAGAGGAAGCAAACTCATCAGGGTTTACTTCCTCTTTAAATTACACACTGGTGGACTCTATTTACTAATTAGGTGACTTATGAAAGGGAATTGGTTCCACTAGATTTTAGTTAGGGGTATCAGAGTAAAGGGGGCTGACTACAAATGACCCCCACCCACATACACACTTTTCACATATTTATTTATGTAAAAAATGTTGAAAACCATTTATCGTTTTCCTTCCACTTCACAATTATGTGCCACTTTGTGTTGGTCTATCACATAAAATCCCAATAAAATACATTGACGTTTTTGGTTGTAACGTGACAAAATGTGGAAAATGTCATGGGGTATGAATACTTTTTCAAGGCACTGTATATTGGAATCGGAGTATTCATCGCACCTCACTGTATAATAATTGTATACAAAGCACAAAGAATCTTTTCTAATAGAAGCAATATTATTAGTGATGTTGTTATTATTACTCTTAGAACGGGTCTGGTTGCTGATCGCACAGAGGAGGTCAGACTGGTCGGGGGGAAGAGGCGTGAAAGTGGCGGAGAATGCGATCGCTGTGCATAGAGGACATGTGATGGAGATTTGTCACACGCGGTGACCATCAGAAGGAGCCATCAGAAGATGGGGACACTGTAGTCATAAAGGGATGGACATGGTCAGCAATAGGAGGGCTGTGGCGTTTAACCACATGCCGACCGGGCCATAGCTGAAAAACGGCTGCTGTGCGGATGGCTTATTCTGGGAGGGCGCCCATGGGCGTCCTTCCAGAATCTTGCTCCCGCGCGCCCCCTGGGACGTGCCCCCAGGAACACCCATGACTGCCTGATCCTCTCTGATCACGGTAAATGGCCGCTGTCATTTGACGGAGCGATCACTTCGAAACAAACTGGCATCACGTCCAGTTCCTATCTCCCCTCCCCGTACTTATTGGTACAATGCGAGGGGAGAGGGGGGAGGTCAAGTGCTGCAGCGCTGTGGGCTGGATGTGCAGTGCCCACAGCGATGCTCGGCAACCCAATCCATCCATCCCATCTATGCTCACAGAAGTACTCATCCATCCCATCCATGCTCACAGAAGTACTCATCCATCCTATCTATGCTCACAGAAGTAATCATCCATCCATGCTCACAGAAGTACTCATCCATCAATCCCATCCATACTCATCCATGCTCAGAAGTACTCATCCATTCATCCCATCCATGCTCAGAAATACTCATCTAGCCACCCCATCCATGCTCAGCAATACTCATCAATCCATACTCAGCAATACTCATCCATCCATCCATACTCTGTGTGACAGACCTAGCCGGGACAGAGGCTGTTGGAGGGGACTGAATGCAAGCCTCTTGCATTGCGATAATGGGCCCTGGTATTTGGGGGAACGGTGCTCTTTGTGAGCAGTATGCCTGGGGACCCCTGAGTTTTTACTTGGATTCAGGTCCATGCCGCCCCCAAGACACGCAGACTTTGGATATGTAAATGCCATGTTAGCAATGGACTGAATCATACTGTTGGGACACAGACTCTTGGATGCTGATGTCATCAACTCCAGCCACCTGTCTGTTGTCTTGTATAATGTAAATGAGTCTAGTCTGGTTTGACACAGATTCTAAAGAGTATTTCACCAATTGTTGTTTTGTTGTTTGTGTTAATTAACCTGCAATTGAATGAAGGAGATAATTAGCTCATGCTAATTAGGTTAGGTTTTAGTCACCCCGCTGTATATATTTTGTGTGAGATCTCAAATAAAGGTTGATTCCCGGTGTACTCCAAGACTGGTGTTGTCTAGTTATTGGGGGATCCTGTGTTCCAGGACTTAGTGATCCTTGTGTTCCAGGACTTAGGAAGCGGTATATAGACGGAAGCGGTATACTGATGGAAGCACTCAAACAGAAGTGCGGGCAACTGGACAGAGGGTCCAAGACCTCTGCCCCACACCTGCCGCAATTCTGGAGGCCTAGGTGAGGAGGTGACAGTCTATCGCGAGCTGCAGATCAGGATCCAAGGAGAGAATGCAGTCTTCGCCTCACAACTGCAGCTTGATCTGGTGTTGGTGGATGGGCCTGTGGTCTCCACTAACAGAAAACCAGCAGAAGTACTGGCAATCGGACAGAGTGCTACCAACATCTACCCAGCACCGGCAACAACTGTGGAGTTCCAGGGTGCTGGGGCAGTCAGGCTCTCTCCCCAACAGTTAGCTGGAGCAGATGATGTAGGGAAGCTCCTATGCCCAGCTGAACTGCTGGCAACGGAACAGAGCGCTGCTGGCCTCTGCCCACAACAAACAGAGCACAGATTTCCTGTAAAGGTGGATGGGACTTCAGTCTCCACCTGTATACCCCAGGGATTCTGGGCAGTAGGCCCAGATGCCCAACAGCATGACGGACTGATCCCAACCACCCTGTCTTCTCCCCTGCGACTAAAGGGACTCCAGGGGGAAGGACCGGTCTGCACTTCCACCCAGCAGGGAGTATGTTCTATGAGACAGGCAGAGGTTGACTGGGTGAGTAGTGCTCTGTTTGGAACAATTTGTTTGGGGTACTGTGTGGGTACAGGCATCAAAGGACTGGAACATTGGACTAACTTTGGAGTCAACCCGTCTGGGGTCTCCTCCTGTGTCAGTCTCCTGGCGAAAGGGGAGAAATGTGACAGACCTAGCCGGGACAGAGGTTGTTGGAGGGGACTGTATGCAAGCCTCTTGCCTTGCGATTATGGGCCCTGGTATTTGGGGGAACGGTGCTCTTTGTGAGCTGTATGCCTGGGGACCCCTGAGGTTTTGCTTGGATTCAGATCCATGCCGCCCCCAAGACACACAGACTCTGGATATGTAAATGCCATGTTAGTAATGGATTGAATCATACTGTTGGGACACAGACTCTTGGATGCTGATGTCATCAACTCCAGCCACCTGTCTGTTGTCTTGTATAATGTAAATGAGTCTAGTCTGGCTTGACACAGATTCTAAAGAGTATTTCACCAATCGTTGTTCTGTTGTTAGTGCTAATTAACATGCAATTGAGTGAATGAGTCCAGTGTTGATTAGATAATTAGCTCATGCTAATTAGGTTAGGTTTTAGTCACCCCGCTGTATATATTTTGTGTGAGATCTCAAATAAAGGTTGATTCCTGGTGTACTCCAAGACTGGTGTTGTCTAGTTCTTGGGGGTTCCTATAGCCAGATCCATTGGACTTGTGTTCCAGGACTTAGGAAGCAATATACCGACGGAAGCACTCAAGCGGAGTGTGGGGAATGTTCTGTCACACTCGGCAATACTCATCCTTCCTCAACAATACTCATCCATCCATCCATGCTCAGCCACCTATACTCAGCCATACTCAGCAATACTCATCCATCCATCCATACTCAGCCATACCCAGCCATCCACATTCATGGCTCAGCCATGCTTAGCCATCCCTATGCACAGCTTATCCATGCCACATCAGTTCACATCAATGCCACTACAGTGCCTCAAAGTGTAAGCCCTTGTACACACGGTCGGAGAATCCGTCGGAATGTGTCCTATCGGACCGTGTCGTCGGATAATCTGACTGTGTGTGGTCTGCATCGGACTGATTCCGTCGGAATATCCGTCGGACCCAATTTTCCAATATGTTGGAAATATTTCCCGACCAACTGGTTCGATCGGACATACTCCGATCATGTGCAGAGAATTTTGATCGGACCAAGTGCCACGCATGCTCAGATCAAATTCCCACATCAAAGCTATTGGCTACTAGCCTGAACGTAGTCCCATCGTAACGAAATTACGTCATCACGTTCTGAATGATCGGATTTTTCGACAACTTAGTCCGACCATGTGTATGCAACAGTTTCGGACACAATCAGTCGGACACAATCCGACGGACAAAATCCGACGGATTTGGTTGGCAGAATGTCCGACCGTGTGTACAGGGGCTAATAGGTAGTCAAATTAGATTTTACATTTATGCCCCTAGAACACCTGGTGGTGTTCCCTGCATGTTGAACCTCTCTATGTGGCCAGGCTGTGTAAAAGTCTCACATATGTGGTATCGCCATACTCAGGAGGAGTAGAAGAACCTATTTTGGGATGTCATTTTGGTATGTACATGCTATGTGTTAAAAATATTGTATAAATGGACAACTTTATGTAAAAAAAAATGCGTTTTCATTTTCTTTCCACGTTTTCCAAAAACTTGTAGAAAAAAATTACATGTTCAAAAGACTCATTGCCTCTTAGATTATATGTTGGCATGTTTTCTTCCCAAAATGGGGATCATTTTTGGGCTTTTCCATTGTCCTGGTGCTCCAGGGCCTTCAAAAGTGCAAGAGGTAGTCAGGAAATATGTGTAATTTATGCTTCTAGAACGCCTGAAGGTGCTCCCTCCATTTTGGGCCTCTGTATGTGGCCACGCTGTGTAAAAGTCTCACACATGTGGTATCACCATACTCAGGAGTAGTAGAATGGGTTTTGGGATGTAATGTGTGCTATGCATATGCTGTGTGTGAGAAATAACCTGCTAAAATAAGAATTTTGTGAAAAAAAGAAAAAGAAAATCTTGATTTTGCAAAGAATTGTGGGAAAAAATTACAACTTCAAAAAACTCACCATGCCTCTTACTAAATACCTTGGAATACCTTGGAACATCTACTTTTCCAAAAAGGGGTCATTTGGGGGGTATTTGTACTTTCCTGCCATTACAGGGTCTCAAGAAATAAGATAGGCTGTCCGTACATTAGGTGTGATCAATTTTCAGAGATCGGCACGATAGCTTGTGTACTCTATAACTTTCACAAAGACCAAATAATATACACCAATTTGGGTTATTTTTTTTACCAAAGATCAAATATGTGGCAGTATACATTTTGGCCAAAATTTATGAATAAAAATTACTAATTTGCTAAATTTTATAACACAAACAAAGAAAAATGCTTTTTTTTACCAAATTTTTGATCTTTTTTCTTTTATAGTGCAGAGAATCAAAAACCAAGTTAAATACCACCAAAAAAAAGCTCTATTTGTGTGAAAAAAAAGGACAAAAATGTCATATAGGTACAGTGTTGCCTGACTGAATAATTGTCATTTAAAATGTGAGAGCACCGAAAGCTGAAAATTGGTCTGCTTAGGAAGGGGGTTTAAGTGCCAAGTGGGTAAGTGGTTAAGGTTACTCTGGCCCCATATTTGGTGGAGGTTTTCTCTCTTCCTCCATGTGACAAGCTGCAGTGATTCTTCTGTCAACGGGTAAAGAGTCTTCAAGAATTGAGAATTGCTGGCCCATTAGCCTTCTCAATGTTAATAGGAAGATACTGGCAAATATAATGTTCTAGCATTTTATCATCTGTACCCAGGCACTGGACTATAGAAACATGGAGAAGGAGACATTGACCTCTTTACAGTGAGGTCTACTTTTACTTTCTACTGCTATGCTGGATGTTGTGTTGCACTATCTCCTCCAGTCAGCAGGGAAGAGCTATACCCAGGAAAGCCTATGGACTTCTATACAGAACACTTAGGATCATTGGAGTTGAAGTCCGGAACATCAACCATAGAATGGGACTCATGGACCCTGACCCTACAGTTCCCAGAGGACGCTGAGGCAGAGGGGGATTGGTGGAATAACTTTTACCAGACTGCTCTAACAAACTGCTTTCTCATGGCAGCATGGTAGTCCATGTGAGCACATCAGACCAGAGACCAGACCAACAGGGACCGGAGCTTGAGGCCTGAAAGTGGTGACACAGGAGGCAGGGCAGGAGGAACGTACTGCAGCAATCTTATCCATATTGCCCTTGTTGCAGTGAGACTAGAATGTCTTCCCATTTTCCCACCAAAGCCATCTGCGCACAGGCAAGGGGGCACTTTCCCACAGTGGGAGTCTACAGCCACACCGCAGGGTCTGGTGAGAGGGCTCACTGCCCATCATTCACACTATGATACTTGTGGGCAAGGCCTAATCTCCCTGCACATGGAGGTGCCTCTTCCCATTCACACGCTCACCAATGCCCGGGTCCAGGTGGGGCCACATTCATATGGAAGACAACATTAAGGTTAAGATTAAGATTAGAGATGAGCCATACACTGTGCAGCGGTGTAGTAACATACAGATCCCTTATGTATAACACATTATTACTGCACACCTATCTTCCAGAATGTAGCATTTAGAGGGGGCACCACTGAGCCCGTATCTTGTTCCACCACTCCAGCTTTCCTCTACCACCTCACTCCCAGTGACAGAATGGGGTTCTGCTGTGCATGAAGGGCCTCATGTGTGCACTTAATTAACTCCTTCAGCTCCCTCATACCGTGCAGCTAGCTACTTGGTGTCTCCATACCATAAGTTCAGTCCCTATTGCTTTTGGGAACCAACCACTAGGGAGGGAGCCAGAACACTGACCCCCTTGCTACTGGAAGACCCGTCACCCTTGCCAGGTACCACTCTTTTCACTGTCTGGCTGCTAATCATTCCCACCAGTTTATGGTTACCCATAGCAACTACATTCCTTCCTCAAAGTCCTTTGTTGAGTTAACCCTTTGTGGTGGCATTTTGTTCCTTACTCTTCAACCCACGTCTGTGCTTCACAGGCCCTGTTCTTCTAGATACGCCATCTACCACAATCCACCTCTTTATAAATAACTTCAGACAAGGCTTTTGAATGGGTAACAGTTTTTCTTATCATGCTGCAATAATACAATCAAACTTGCACACAGTTCTCCTTTAACTAGCTAGCCCCAGGCTGCCCAGGCATACCTTCTCAGGTAGTCCATAACTGGTAGATTCCTTGTAAAGTAGATTCTTTCACAGGGAGCTGGCGGGTTGCTGGTGGTTATATGTTTACTGGTGGATTTCTCTAATTCTCTATCTCTCTGAGCCCATACTCCCTCCTTTTTACAGTATCTCACAAAAGTAAGTACACTCCTCACATTTTTGTGAATATTTTATTCTATCTTTTCATGTGACAACACTGAAGAAATTACACTTTGCTACAATGTAAAGTAGTGAGTGTACAGCTTGTATAACAGTGTAAATTTGCTGTCCCCTCAAAATAACTCAACACACAGCCATTAATGTCTAAACTGCTGGAAACAAAAGTGAGTACACCCCTAAGTGAAAATGTCCAAATTGGGCCCAAAGTGTCACTATTTTGTGTGGCCACCATTATTTCCCAGCACTGCCTTAACCCTCTTGGGCATGGAGGTCACCAGAGCTTCACAGGTTACCACTGGAATCCTCTTCCACTCCTCCATCATGACATCACAGAGCTGGTGGATGTTGGCCAAGCATTAGGGGTCACAGTGCATGCTTGGTTGTTGTCTGCGTGCCCTGACCACAGTATACACCGCTATATTCACCTATATAGCTAGCTATATTTCTCTTTTTTAATAGAGCTTGCAGTCAGTGTTAGGAGATTGTGTGTTCTGTCTGCGTGCTCTGAACCCAGTATACACCGCTATATCCACCTATATAGCTAGCTATATTTCTCTTTTTTAATAGAGCTTGCAGTCAGTGTTAGGAGATTGTGCGTGCTGTCTGCGTGCTCTGAACCCAGTATACACCGCTATATCCACCTATATAGCTAGCTATATTTCTCCTTTTTAATAGAGCTTGCAGTCAGTGTTAGGAGATTGTGCGTGCTGTCTGAGTGCTCTGAACCCAGTATACACCGCTATATCCACCTATATAGCTAGCTATATTTCTCTTTTTTAATAGAGCTTGCAGTCAGTGTTAGGAGATTGTGCGTGCTGTCTGCGTGCTCTGAACCCAGTATACACTGCTATATCCACCTATATAGCTAACTATCTTGCTCGTTTTAAATAGAGCTTGCAGTCAGTGTTAGGAGATTGTGCCTGCTGTCTGCGTGCTCTGAACCCAGTATACACCGCTATATCCACCTATATAGCTAACTATCTTGCTCGTTTTAAATAGAGCTTGCAGTCAGTGTTAGGAGATTGTGCGTGCTGTCTGCATGCTCTGAACCCAGTATACACCGCTATATACACCTATATAGCTAACTATCTTGCTCGTTTTTAATAGAGCTTGCAGTCAGTGTTAGGAGATTGTGCGTGCTGTCTGCATGCTCTGAACCCAGTATACACCGCTATATCCACCTATATAGCTAACTATCTTGCTCGTTTTACATAGAGCTTGCAGTCAGTGTTAGGAGATTGTGCGTGCTGTCTGCGTGCTCTGAACCCAGCATACACCGCTATATCCACCTACATAGCTCTTCTCTATTTGAGCCATCTGCCATCTGCAGGAGTTAGTGGAAGTTGTGTGTGCCTCCAGCACAATATACACTACCCAATTTCTGGTTTTCCCAACTCCCTTCAGGCCATTACCATGTCTGGAAGGCCAGCAAGGAGAGGCAGACAGGCACGACCCTATAAAAGAGGGCAAGCAGGCTCTGTGTCTAGAGACAACAGTGCTGGTCGTGGACATGGTGCATCGTCATCATCAGCACGTGGCCATGGGACATGCTTGTCCTTCTTTTCGGCAGCTGGACATGTTGAGCCGCAACATGCCAATGACTTGGTAGAGTGGATGACCAAGCCCTCTTCATCCTCCTCATTGTCTCTCACCCAGGCTCAGGGTACTAGCAAAGCAGCTGCCAACGCATCGTCTTCCCTCCTCTCAATGTCATCATCAGTGACTCCTTCCCTAGACCCACCACGTCCTCCTGAGGAATCTCCTGAACTCTTTGAGCACAGTGTTGGGTACATGCTCCAGGAGGATGCCCAGTGTTTTGTAGGCTCTGATGATGATACTCAGCTAGAGGAAGGCAGTAGCATGAATGCAGAGAGAGGGGATGCTCAAGAAGGACAGCAATCTGGCAGTCATGTTCCACAAGCTGCAGCATACTGCCAGGTTTGCTCCAGCGATGAAGAGGGAGGGGATGATGAGGGCACGGACTCCACGTGGGTGCCTGGTAGGAGAGAGGAGGAGAAGGCACATCTCCAACGTGGCAGGATGCCCTCCGGGGGCCAGCTTAGGGGCAGCAAACTGACTGAATCACACCGCAGAGCTCCACCTCTGCAGGGAGCTGCCTCTGTGTGTTATTCTAAAAGCTCTTTGGTGTGGGCCTTTTTTGAGACGAGTGCATCAGATCGCACCGCTGCTATTTGCAACATATGTCTCAAGCGTATCTTGCGTGGCCAAAACATCAGCCGCTTGGGCACCACATGCTTGACCAGACATATGTTGACCTGCCATGCAGCTCGTTGGCAAGCGTACCTCAAAGACCCACACCAAAGAACAAAGCGGACCTCTCCTTGCTCCTCATCAGCTGGGATCTCCAACCCCACTAGACCTTCAGTCCTCTCTGAAACCTGCTCTGAGAGGAATGAAGGTGTAGAATTAGGTGTGTCACAGCCAAGTGCTTCCGGGCACTCTGCTAGCAGTACACCCATGTCCAATTATAGCAGGCAAATGTCCCTGCCCCAGCTGCTGGACCGGCGAAAGAAGTTCACTCCCAGCCATCCACATGCCCAGTGGTTGAATGCTAGCTTGGCTAAATTGCTAGCACTTAAACTGCTGCCTTTTCAGTTGGTAGACTCGGCCCCCTTCCGTGAGTTTGTACAATGTGCGGTTCCTCAGTGGCAGGTCCCCACGGAAGGCGATTCCGGCTCTCTACCGGCATGTGGAAGGCAATGTCCTTGCCTCGCTGGACAGGGCGGTCAGCGGTAAGGTGCATATTACCGCTGACTCATGGTCCAGCAGGCATGGACAGGGACGTTACCTGTCTTTCACGGCCCGTTGGGTCACTCTTCTCGCAGCTGGGAAGGATGCGGGACAAGGTGCAGTAGTGTTGGAGGTTGTTCCGCCACCACGCCTCCAAAATGCTACTATTGGTTGTGACACACCTCTCTCCTCCACCCCCTCCTCTTCTTCCTCCATGGCCTCTTCCAGTGCTCCGTCCTCAGAACCAGCGGTGCTCCGTAGGCGTTCCAGGGGCTACGCAAGTATGCAGGCAAAACTATGCCATGCTGTGCTTGCACTGGTTTGTTTGGGGGACAGGAGCCACACTGGGGCGGATGTTTTGTCAGCTCTGCAGGGGCAGGTCGAGAGGTGGTTGACGCCGTGCCAGCTTAAGCCAGGAATGGTGGTTTGCGACAATGGCACCAACCTCCTCTCCGCCCTCCGACAGGGACAACTGACCCATGTGCCCTGTGTAGCTCACGTCCTTAACCTGGTGGTGCAGCGGTTCTTGGGCAGGTACCCGGGCTTACAGGATGTCCTGAAGCAGGCCAGGAAAGTCTTTAATGCCTGTGCTTGGCTAGCTGAGCACCAAAAGGAGTTGAACCTGCCTAAGAACCGCCTTATATGTGACATGCCAACCAGGTGGAACTCAACGTTGGCCATGCTGCAGCGGCTGCACACGCAGCAGAGGGCCATCAATGAGTACCTGTGCGACTACGGCACCAGGACAGGGTCAGGGGAGCTTGGTTTTTTCTCACCACGCCAGTGGGGCATGATTAGGGATGCATGCACTGTCCTGTTACCGTTTGAGGAGGCCACAAGGAAGGCAATGCTAATGGAGCTTCCCCTGCCTGCTTTTATTGCCTGCCTATCTCCTTCCCTTTATTTAAAACCCCTAAACATTATATATATATATATATTGTAGACATGTCACTGGAGAAGTGATCGAGGGGGTGTACATCTCACCTAGGTTGCGACAGAGTGTGAGATGGTAAATCCAGGATGGATCAGTTTCTCAGCAGCGATATGCTGTTGAGTGGTTAAGTAATTTTGCCGGGCCTGGGTTTATATGGAATGGCAGGTAGGTTTGGTAGAGGGACCTGTCATTCCACATCCCCCGATCCAGTTCTGGGTTTGGGATCAGGTGAGCTTTGATCCTAATTAGCCTGGGAAGGTAAAGGCTCTGCAAGGCCTGCAGGTGATTGCTCCCAGCCAGGGAATGAACAGCCTGTATGTTGAAGGAAGCTGCAAGCACAGACACTGCTGGAGCTAAAACCCACCCTGCGATATCCAGACGAAAAGACGCTGTCTTTATGAATGTCAGATAGGTGAGAAGAACCTGTTAGTAAGCGCCCAGCCGGGCTAGGTCTTTTGTTTATTTTGTTGTACTTAGAAAGCACGGTGTTGCTGTATGTTTTGTTTGCTGGACTGTTTGTACCACGAATAAACGCCAAGATCTGCTTCATATATTCCAAGTCTGCTGTGAACTGTGTCCAAACACACCCTACCCCGGGAAGATCCCTTACAATTGGTGGAGAATGCAGGCAACAGACGGTTGCTAGGGGCAACGGTGTGGACAGACTTGGCTACAGCTGCTTATGTCCTGGGTGAAAGCTGCATCTAAACTCCAAGAACAGTCCAGCAACATGGAGGAGATGCTGAAGCAGTTTATGCAAGTGAGTTTGCAACAACAGCAGGCTCAGACAGAGGCCAATAAACGACATGAACAGTCCATGGCTGCACAACAGCAGATGATGGCTGCACAACAACAACTTCTCGAGCACCTGATAGCAAATCGAGAGGCGCCTGTGGTTGCTAATCCACCCACAGTGGAGGGAGCCGCTCCAGAAAATTTTTTTGGGAGAAGGACTGTGCAGAAAGCGCTGCAAAAGATGACTGCTGAGGACGATGTTGAGGCCTTTCTAACAATATTTGAGCGCGTGGCTGAGCGAGAGAAGTTACCAGCCGCTGAATGGGCAGAGGTAATTGCGCCCTATTTAACAGGTGAACCTCAAAAGGCCTACTATGACCTCAGTGAGCAAGAGGTCAAGGACTATACTCGGCTAAAAGCGGAGATACTTGCCCGACTAGGAGTTACTACTGCGGTCCGTGCCCGGAGGGTACGCAACTGGAGCTACAGTCTGGACCAATCAGCGAGGTCCCAGATGTATGACCTAATCCATTTGGCAAGAAAGTGGTTGGAGCCAGACACTTCTACTCCTGCACAAATCCTAGAGAAGATCGTGATGGATCGCTACCTCCGAGCACTTCCTACTGACCTGCAACGCTGGGTGGGACAAGGTGATCCTAAGGATGCAAACGAACTTGTCAACCTTGTGGAGAGGTTCCAGGCGACTGAGGACTACCTCCGTGATGTTCCTGCAGCATCTTCACCTCCCCGGAGCGCCAGACCTGTGCCGTCAGCTGGTAAGAGACTTCCATCTATTGGGGGAGTGTGGAGGGCTGCTGATGGAGGGATAAGGGCTCAAGTGGTGTCTCAGGGACAAAAGACTGGTGATGGTCCCGGGTGGCTAAGGGGCTCTAAAAAGGACTCCTCGCCAAGGAGACCAGCCCCTATTCAGTGTTGGAGATGCCATGAGGCGGGACACGTGTCTGCCCATTGCCCTCTTACCTCTGAACCCATGGAATGTGACGCTAGCCGGCGCCAGTCGCTATTTGCGGAACCATCTTGTGCTGCAGTTCCTGGACTAGAGACTGAACCGCAAATCTGCAACATCACAATCAATGACTTTCCTGTTAAAGCGTTAATGGACTCAGGAAGCCTCGTAACCTTGGTGCATGCTAGCCTGGTGGCTGGGGACTTAGAGCCTAACAAGCATATGAGTGTTGTGTGCATACATGGTGATACAAAAGTGTACCCTATAGTGCGGGCTAAAGTCGGGACTAAACAAGGCACCGTACAATATGAAGTGGGTGTGGTTAAAAACCTCATGCATGATGTAATATTGGGCCGCGATTTTCCGTTATTCTGGGCTCTCTGGGAAAAAAGAGAGATCCCCAAAGAAATCCTAACTGACCAAGGTACGCCATTTATGTCGAAAGTAATGAAGGAGTTATGCAAACTATTTAAAATCTCACACATCCGTACCTCTGTATACCACCCCCAGACGGACGGATTGGTGGAGAGATTTAATAAAACTTTGAAACATATGTTGAAGAAAGTGGTGGAAAAAGATGGTCGTGACTGGGATCATTTATTACCCTACCTCATGTTTGCTATTAGGGAAGTGCCCCAAGCGTCCACCGGGTTCTCACCATTCGAGTTGGTCTATGGTCGTCACCCTAGGGGTCTACTGGACATCGCAAAAGAGACATGGGAGAATGAGTCCACCCCATACAAGAGTGTTATTGAACATGTAGCACAAATGCAGGACCGTATAGCCACTGTAATGCCCCTCGTAAGGGAACACCTCCAGAGGGCTCAAGAGGCCCAAAGTAGGATTTACAACCGGTCCGCAAGAATCAGGACATTCAACCCAGGCGATAGGGTCCTTATACTAGTCCCCACTGTTGAGAGTAAATTCTTGGCGAAGTGGCAAGGTCCTTATGAAATTGTTGAAAAGATCAGTGAGGTGAACTACAAGGTGCACCAACCAGGTAGAAGGAAGCCTTTCCAAGTTTATCACATAAACTTGATCAAGCCCTGGAAAGACAGGGAATCCTTGGTGGCGACAAATACTGTTAATAATTTGTCACAACCAATCCCTCCAGTCAAGGTAGGTGATACTCTATCAGTGTCACAGAAACAGGAGGCTCAGGAATTTCTACAGAAAAACAAAAACAAGTTCTCTGACCTCCCAGGGCGTACACACCTCATCCATCATCACATTGAAACTGAGCCTAGAAGCAAAGTAAACCTTAAGCCCTATAGGATACCGGAGGCACGTAGGGAAGCCGTATCTGCCGAGGTAAAACGTATGCTTGCTCTGGGGGTAATTGAGGTGTCCCAGAGTGAATGGTCCAGCCCAATTGTGCTAATCCCAAAGCCCAATGGAACTTGGAGGTTCTGTAACGATTTCAGAAAGTTGAATGAGATCTCCAAGTTCGATGCGTATCCTATGCCCAGGGTAGATGAGTTAATTGAGAAGTTGGGTAACGCCAGGTACATAACCACCCTCGATCTCACAAAGGGCTACTGGCAGATTCCACTGTCTGCTGAGGCTAAAGAGAAAACGGCATTCTCCACCCCTGATGGGCTATTCCAGTATGTAGTGATGCCATTCGGGTTACATGGAGCGCCTGCAACCTTCCAGAGGTTGATGGACTTAATTCTGCGACCACATCGTGATTACTCAGCTGCCTACCTCGATGATGTGGTCATTTTTAGCCCTGATTGGGAAAGTCACCTCTGTAAGGTACAGGCCGTGTTGGATGCCATAAGTGATGCGGGGTTGACCATAAATGCCGAGAAGTGTGCTCTAGCCCTAGAAGAGGCCAAATATCTGGGCTACATTATTGGGAGAGGGTTGATTAAGCCACAGCTAAATAAGATTGAGGCAATACAGAATTGGCCTAGACCCCTGACAAGGAAACAGGTTAGAGCTTTCCTGGGTATTACGGGGTATTACCGTAGATTTGTGACGAACTTTGCCTCAGTTGCTGCTCCACTAACTGACTTGACAAAGGGCGGAAAGACAGCAATGGTCACGTGGACCCCAGAGGCCGAGAAGGCTTTCCAAAGCCTTAAGTCTGCCTTGTGCCAACCACCTGTGTTAATCACCCCCGATTTCAGGCGAGAATTTCTGGTCCAGACAGATGCCTCTAACACAGGCTTAGGTGCAGTACTCTCACAAGTAGTGAATGGTGAGGAGCATCCAGTGACGTACTTGAGTAGGAAACTAACCCCGGCCGAGAAAAATTATGCCATTGTGGAGCGAGAATGTTTGGCAGTAAAGTGGGCTCTAGAAGCTTTAAAGTATTACTTGCTAGGCAGGAAATTCAAGTTGGTGACAGACCATGCCCCCCTAACATGGATGAAGTTAAACAAGGAGAGAAATGCAAGAGTGACTAGATGGTTTCTGTCCCTACAAAACTTTAATTTCACTGTGGAACACAGGCCAGGGAAATTACAGGCAAATGCTGATGCATTGTCGAGGGTAAGTTGTCTGTGGGGACAAAAGGCTCAGCCCTCCGGTCTGAAAAAGAGGGGGGGGATATGTAGACATGTCACTGGAGAAGTGATCGAGGGGGTGTACATCTCACCTAGGTTGCGACAGAGTGTGAGATGGTAAATCCAGGATGGATCAGTTTCTCAGCAGCGATATGCTGTTGAGTGGTTAAGTAATTTTGCCGGGCCTGGGTTTATATGGAATGGCAGGTAGGTTTGGTAGAGGGACCTGTCATTCCACATCCCCCGATCCAGTTCTGGGTTTGGGATCAGGTGAGCTTTGATCCTAATTAGCCTGGGAAGGTAAAGGCTCTGCAAGGCCTGCAGGTGATTGCTCCCAGCCAGGGAATGAACAGCCTGTATGTTGAAGGAAGCTGCAAGCACAGACACTGCTGGAGCTAAAACCCACCCTGCGATATCCAGACGAAAAGACGCTGTCTTTATGAATGTCAGATAGGTGAGAAGAACCTGTTAGTAAGCGCCCAGCCGGGCTAGGTCTTTTGTTTATTTTGTTGTACTTAGAAAGCACGGTGTTGCTGTATGTTTTGTTTGCTGGACTGTTTGTACCACGAATAAACGCCAAGATCTGCTTCATATATTCCAAGTCTGCTGTGAACTGTGTCCAAACACACCCTACCCCGGGAAGATCCCTTACAATATATATATTTTATTCTAACACCCTAGAGAATAAAATGGTGGTCGTTACAATACTGTCTGTCACACCGTATTTGCGGAGCAGACTTACAAGCGCACTTTTTTGGGGAAAAATAATTTATTTAATAAAAAAAGAAGACAACAGTAAAGTTAGCCCAATTTTTTTTATATTGTGAAAGATAATGTTACGCCGAGTAAATTGATACCCAACATGTCATGCTTCAAAATTGAGTCCGCTCGTGGAATGGCGACAAACTTTTACCCTTTAAAATCTCCATAGGCAACGTTTAAAAAAATCTAAAGGTTGCATGTTTTGAGTTACAGAGGAGGTCTAGGGCTAGAATTATTGCTCTCGCTCTACCGATCACGGCAATACCTCACATGTGTGGTTTGCACACCGCTTTCATATGCGGGCGGGACAGGGTGCGTTTAAAATAATTTTTATTTTCTTACTTTAACTTTTATTTTTATTTTTTTCACAGTTCTTTAAAAAAATAAAAATTGTGTCACTTTTATTCCTATTACAAGGAATGTAAAAATCCCTTGTAATAGAAAAAAGCATGACAGGACCTCTTAAATATGAGATCTGGGATCAGAGAGACCTCAGATCTCATATTTACACTAAAATGCAATTTAAAAAAAAAATTTAATTTAAAAAAATAAATGAATAAATAAAATGTCCCTCTAAGAGCTATGGGCAATGACTTAGAGACAGGTGGCTGGGGGGGGGGGGGGGGGGCTGCGCTATCTTCCCCTCACTTGTCTCCATGTCAGGCCAGGGACAGGTCCGGATCGCCGTTACCGACCTGGTTCCTAACTTTTTTAGTAAATTATTAAATGATTATGGTGGAACGGGAGACGCTCTGAGAAAGGGGTACAGGAATTGGAGATGCCAGCAGAGCCTATTAAAGGGACCAGGAGTGATTGTCTCGTTTGCATTCTGCTGCCCAACAGAAATAAAGTAGTGGTATTAGAAGACACTTGGGGAGGCCTGAGGACACATAGCTTTAAAAGGAAGAGTTCTCCTACTAGTAATAGTGGATACAGTGGATAAGTATGCCTCCAATCCATGCAAAGTGAAATCATAAGCAACACGCGATCAACCGATCAGTGGTAGATAGGTCATATTGTGTAGCAAATGAGCCATCTAGTGGCAGGAGAGGAGCGGTCCATAGAGACAGTTGCAGAGTGAGATATAAAGTCAATCAACAAAGCAATGCCTCTGTGGATTAGCTGAGTATTCTTTTTGAAGTAATAGCATTAGGGTTTCCACCTTTTCTTCGAGCCGAACACTTCAGCGAGGCTTGGCATTTTTTTTGTAGCATAGACTATGAGATTGTAAAATACCTGGGACTTAACAGCTAGCATAAATACAATGAAAAAAAAAATTGCATAACCGGTTCCCTACCGGCGCACACCGATGAACGTCGGCAGAATGGCATGGGCAGGCATATTGGCGTACAGGTATGTCCAATCTTTAATGCCGCCCTGCCATCGCGAGCGCGCCGCCACAGTTAGTAACACACCCCTAATAACACTTAACCCCTACACTGCCACCCACTGGTTAACCCCTTCACTGCCAGTGTCATTTACACAGGAATCACTGCATTTATATAGCACTGATTGCTGTATAAATGACAATGGTCCCAAAAATGTGCCAAAAATGTCCGATGTGTCCGCCATAATATTGCAGTCACAATAAAAATCGCTGATCGCTGCCATTACTAGTAAAAAAAAAAAATATTAATAAAAATGCCATAAAACTATCCCCTATTTTGTAAACGCTATAACTTTTGCGCAAACCAATCAATAATCGCTTATTGCGATTTTTTTTAACCAAAAATATGTAGAAGAATACGCATCGGCCTAAACTGAGGGAAAAAAGTGTTTTTTTATATTTTTTTGGGAGATATTAATTATAACAAAAAGTTAAAAAGAATGCGTTTTTTTCAAAATTGTCGCTCTATTTTTGTTTATAGCGCAAAAAATAAAAACCGCAGAGGTGATCAAATACCACCAAAAGAAAGCTCTATTTGTGGGGAAAAAAAGGACGTCAATTTTGTTTGGGAGCCACGTCGCACGACCGCGCAATTGTCAGTTTAAGTGACTCAGTGTCGAATCGCAAAAAGTGTAGCTATGTTTTTCTGCTTTACCTGCTTGGCACACTGGGAGCAAACCACTCTGCTGAGTACCCGTCCCTGGAAACAAGCTGTGACCCTTTAGGTGACTTACAGCTGAGAAGAAAGGAAATAAGCTCCTTTCCCTCTGCCCCAGAGTGACCCACTGGCTTTACTATATGTTGCTTACCTTGCAGCTGTAAGGTAATAAGTTAGTACACCTGCGGGTGACATTTCTCAACGGAGATTCACTTAAAGTCACCGTGTCACCCCACTGATGCTGCCCCACATCCTGCACCTTGCACTATAATACTAAGTGAAATCCATACCACTTGTTGCACCTTTGCACATTTGGACATTCTGAAGCTTTGCCTTATTTATGGTGTGATTATTATTGTTATATGAGTTGTAAAGGACTTTCAGCCACTTTATTTTGATCGCTTGCACCTTAATTTGTTTGCACTTTGCACTATGTTGCACATTTGGACATTCTGAAGCTTTATTGCTATATTTATGCCAAATTTTTTTTTTCATTGTATTTACACGGTTTAGGAGATATTTGCCCGAAAGACAGGCACCGCTGTCTACGGCGCATGCCGCGCGCCGCTATCAACGGTGATATGCCGCGAGTGGCGGCTCCCGTGCGCATGCGTGGGTGTGACGGCTTCGCCGAATGACAGATGCGGCGCAGCGAGACCCACCGAGAAGATGGACGCTTGGAACTACAGGGGACAGCGGTGACTTCGCTGGCTCCTGTGTCAGGTAAGTGACACATAATGGACTCCTATGCGATGCATAGTAGTCCATTATGCTTTACCTTTGCAGGGAATCAAAGAGGAAGTAAACTCATCAGGGTTTACTTCCTCTTTAAAATGGAAGTAAACCCTTCCAAACAACTTTGACCTACAGGTAAGCCTAGATTAAGGCTTACCTGTAGGTCCAAGTAATATCTCCTAAACCTATATGGTTTAGGAGATATTTGCCCGAAAATGGGCACCGCTGTCTACGGCGCATGCGCCGTAGACAGCGGCGCGCAGGCGCACTAAATGCGGCAAGTCCAAGAATGGATTTGCCAAATTTGTCTACTCCCGTGCGCATGCGCGGGAGTGACGTCATCGCGGCTCCGGCGAATGGCAGCGTCGGAGCTCCGAGACGCGACTCCCGTGCGCATGCGCGGGAGTGACGTCATCGCGGCTTCTCCGCTGTCATTCGTCGGAGCTGCGAGAGACGCCACAACCAAGATGGATGCGGCGGACTACAGGTGACAGCGGCGACTTCGCTGGCTCCTGTGTCAGGTAAGTGACACATAATGAGCTACTATGCGATGCATAGTAGTCCATTATGCTTTACCTTTGCAGGGAAAAAAAGAGGAAGTAAACCCATCAGGGTTTACTTCCTCTTTAAGTACTCTTTATCTATTGTACTTAGCCCGTTTTCACTCCAATTTTGCTTTCCTGACGCATCATGGCAGCACACACATTGTGTTGTGACTCCGCCTCCACAACCTGATAGGACTGGTTAGCTATAAGATTCGAAGCGAAGTCCACCGTTGCATTCTCCTTTTTTTCCTCACCTGTGTGGACGATCGTTTGGTCAGGATCGGTTAGAAACATGGAATCCCCTTGCCATTTCGCCCCAGCTAGGTTCAGCCTCTCCTAGCTGGAAGCCCTGTCTGTACAGTCTCTAAATGAACTAAAAGAAGGGAAGCCCCACTCTGATGGTCTCAGGGGCTAGGAGTTTGGAAAATGCCTGACAAACCTTAAACAGGTTTAAGAAGGTGTACAGCGGTCATTCCCCTCTATTTTTCTTTTTCTCTCATCCTCCTACTCTTTCTGGGTAGTATTTCCAGACGTTTTCCTCTTTAGTTTTTTTCCCCTTCCTGTGCCTGTTTATTTACCTACTTTTTATTTATTTTTTTCTCTTACTTTTCCACGCTGAGCTCTATAGTTCTTCGGCCGAGCTGCCCCCTCCATCATGGCAACCGCATCGGGAATCTCCAGGCACCCAGGACGTGACACTAGCACTATTCCTAGCTTTGCCAGGCTCCAAGATGGCGCAGAGCGTCGAGGAACGCTACGGCACATGCGCGGCAATGGCGTCATCACCACCGGTATATTTAAAAATTGATCTGTGCCTGTTTCAAGCTGCAGACTTCTAAAAACACCACTCTCCATCCTGGTTTTCTTTGCTTAATTGCTGCCTTGCTGAGCCCTGTCTGCCCTGGTTTCTGGTAAGCGGTCTGCCATCCATTTATTATCCTAGCACCTGCTGCTCAGTGCTCATACTCTGCTATTGCTTTCTAATAAGAGCCTCTCCTCACAGGTACACTTTACTTCCACTATGGAGGCCCTGCTTCAGCCACAAGGTAAGGGGGTGTCTGAATTGGTAAGTAAGAAAAGGAGAAAAGAGAGCATTGCCACTAAAACCATTTTTTCCTGGCAGTTCTGGCAGGTCTTCGGGGTCATCACATTCTGAAAGAAAAGAGCGTCCCCCCTCAAGGCATTCCCATTCCCAGAGAAGCCGTTCAAGATCCTCCCACCACCGCAGAAGCTCATCTTCCTCTCACCAACATCGCGATGGAGGGCATACACGTCCTGCGCCTAATACATGTTGGGTTTGCGGAGCACAAGCCCTACCCAGTAAACTAGTGTGCCAAATCTGCGTAGAAAAGGCAACCCGTGATAAAGAATCCGACGCAAGGGAGGCGTCTAATATAATAAGAGAATCGGTAAAAGAATCAATCATGCAGGTAGCAGCCTACAAACCTATCAGACCTTCTAATTCAGCCTCTACCTCCTACACTCATCAAGACCAAGAGGATGCTCCAGAGGACGATGAAGTGTTACCGCCAACTGCATTCGATTTTGCACTAATAGACCCCTTTGCAAAATCAGTGAAGGAGGCGATCGGATGGGAGGAGGAGAAGGAGGCTCCACCTAAACTAAGAAAATATTTTCCTAACTTAAAGAAAGATCCCGATACATTTCCTTTTATTGAGGAACTTGAAGAACCGATAAAGGATGAGTGGCAAAAACCGGACAAAACATCAGGGCTAAACAAAAAGCGTCCTCCTGCGAATGGACAATACAGTAGCAGTAAACTACGTTCACAGACAGGGGGGTACCCGAAGCAACACGCTCATGCAGGAGGTTCGGCCCATACTTGAATGGGCGCAGGTCCACCTGGTGGACTTGAAGGCAATATACATCCCAGCGACACATAACCAACTCGCGGAAGACTTGAGCCGAGTATTTGTGTCAAACAACGAGTGGTCCCTCAGTCACCAAGCCTTTGCCTTTCTCATGCGCAGATGGGGAACGCTAGACATAGATTTAGCGGCAATGCCAGAGAACAACAAATGTCCCCGCTTCCTAGCAAGAACAGCCTACCCAACAGCGGCAGGTCGAGTGTCTCCACCACCCTTGGGAATTTCACCTAGGGTACATCTTTCCTCCGGTACCCCTAATAGCCAGATTTCTACCAGATTGAGGAGCTCGACATCCACAGTAGTGCCAGTATTGACATTTTGGCTGAGGAGGCCATGGTTTGCGACCATCCTGCAACTAAACACGGAAGAACCACTCCCACTTCCACTGTACCCGGACTTGCTCTTGCAAGGACAGTTCCTACACCCATCTCCAGAACGACTACATATAACGGCTTGGAGATTGAAAGGGAGAGGCTGTTAGATCAAGGGTGTTCGCTCAGAGTAGTATCCACACTACAGCAAGCCAGAAAAAAAATCAACTAACAACATATATAATAAAATCTGGGAAAAACTCTCCACTTTTGCTCAACAGCAGTTCTGAGATCCACTATTCCCTTCAGTTTCTCAGGTTCTAGAGTTCTTGCTAGGTCTAACTAGGCCTGGAGAAGGGGCTAAGCTCTAGCACCTTAAAAGTCCAAGTCTCTGCTCTATCCGCAATGACAGGAGTTAAATGGGCCTTGAATCCTCTCATCATCCAATTCCAGAGAGCATGTCTGAAAATTAGGCCCCCCAGCAAACCAATCTTCCCGACCTGGGACCTATCAATCATGTTAGAAGCTCTGTCGAAGGAACCATTCTAGATTCAGTATCCCTATGGGAATTAACACTCAAGTTATCTTTTTTGGTGGCAATAACGTCAGCCAAGAGGGTTTCGGAACTGCAAGCCCTGCTAATTAAAGAACCACATCTGTTTTTTTATCCAGACAGAGTTGTCCTCAGACCCTTGGATCAGTTTGTACCCAAGGTAGCGTCTACCTTTCACTTCAACTAGGAAATCAATCTTCCAGTCTTTCTCAATAGCGAGGGGAATCCTCATCCCTTAGACCTTAAATCAGTCATCTCCACCTACCTAGAAGTTACTCGTGCATTTAGAAAGACGGAACACTTTCTAGTCAAACCAAATGGCGCAAAAAAAGGACAGGCAGCATCCTCAAGAACGATAGCATCTTGGCTGATTAGAACCATAAGAAAAGCATACTTAATTCAACTTCTCCCAATACCAGAGGGATTGAGAGCCCACTCGACAAGAGCAGTAGCGACCTCCTGGGCAGCATACTGTAGAGTGTCCCCAGAAACTATTTGCAAGGCAGCAACTTGGACCTCAAAAACCACGTTCATGGCACACTACAGAATAGGCCCGGCTCAATTAACTACAGCTGAATTTGGGAGATCAATCATCCAAACTAATTCATCCATACCTTGTACTTGAGTAAATAAATCTTTTGAAAAGCACCCACCCATGTAGCGAGTTATTTCCCAATGTGTGTGCTGCCATGATGCATCAGGAAAATGGAAAATTGTATACTCACCTTTCCATAATTTTCCTATCAGGAAAGGAAAATTACCGAAAGGTGAGTATACAATTTTCAGTTTTTTTGCACATTATTTATCACGGCATTTATTATTTTACCTATATGTGTAAGGCTGACCGCAGGTCAACCTGTATTTGTAGGAGGAGTCAGGCTGCATAAAGCCTGCCCTCCTTTGCCTCCTCCCCTCGTGGTCGTAGGCTCTTGTGTACGGTTCACATGCAATTTACGGTTCTCATGCAATTTATGTTCTTTCGTAAATTTACGGTCTCACGCAATTTATGTTCTCATGCAATTTACGGTTCTCATTCAATTTACGGTTCTCATGTAATTTACAGTTCTCATGCAATTTACGTTCTCAGGCAAATTACGTTCTCATTCAATTTACAGTTTCTTGTGCAATTTACGGTTTCTCGTGCAATTTTCGGTTTCTCATGCAGTATTTGGTTTCTCAGGCAATTTATGGTTCTCATGCTATTTATATCTCCTGCAATTTACGCCTCTCATGCAGTTTACGGTTTCTGATGCAGGTTACAGTTTATCATGCAATTTACGTCTCTCATGTTATTTACGTTTCTCATGCAATTTACGTTTCTGGTTTCTCATGCAGTTTACAGTTTCTCATGCCAATTCTCGTGTTTCTTACGTTTCCCGTATTTCTTACGTTTCTCACGTTTCCCATGTTTTCATGTTTCTCATATTTCATATGTTTCTTACGTTTCCCATGTTTCGTACGTTTTTCTAGGTTTTCTTACATTTTCCGCGTTTCCTAAGTTTCTAATTTTTCTTACGTTTCTTGCGTTTCCCATGTTTTTATGTTTCCCATGTTTCTTGCTTTTCCCATGTTTCTTACGTTTCCCATGTTTCTTGCATTTCCCATGTTTCTTGCATTTCTCCTGTTTCTTGCATTTCTCATGTTTCTTGCGTTTCTCATGTTTCTTGCGTTTCCCATGTTTCTTACATTTCCCATGTTTCTTACGTTTCCCGCGTTTTTACATCTCTTACGTTTTTACATTTCTCACGTTTTTACGTTTCTCGTGTTTTTACGTTTCTCTTGTTTTTTCTCATGCCAATTCATGTTTTTTCTTACTTTTCTCATGTTCTTATGTGTCCCATGTTTCTCACGTTTCATGTCATATGCTTTTAGTTCGCTGCATTTCTGTTAGCTAGTGCTCACATCCAGGATCTGTCACGTCTACAGATCCATACGGGCTGAGGTTTAATTTTTAATTGATTATTGTCCCACTAGCTTCTCGCCTGTATTCCGTACTTCATACATGCAATTTACGGTTCTCATGCAATTTACGGTTCTCATGCAATTTATGGTTTCTCATGCAATTCATGGTTTCTCATGCAATTTAGTGTTTCTTACATTTCCCGTGTTTTCTTACGTTTCCCGTGTTTCTTACGTTTCATGTCACATGCCTTTTCATGTCATTGCCTTTAGTTCACTGCCATGCCATTATGCCAGTGCTCACATCCAGGATCTGTCACGTCTACAGTTCTATACGGGCTGAGGTTTCGTTTTTAATTGATTGTTGTCCCACAATCTTCTCGCCTGTATACCATACGTCATACCTGCACGTTCAACGTTACACCTTTACTACTACCCACCATGGTCTGTGGGTACCTTAACCCTGAGTGTTCGTTTTCAATTTCCTGTCTTGGCACGGCAGGTTGTTCGGGCTCGCTTACTGCATATAGTAGGGTGGTGTTGTCATTAGGTTCACATTCATGCGCTATTGGTCTTGTCATTTCTGCACCCACACCCTCATACTTGTCAGGTACCAGGGGTGTTGTTATGTCATGAGCTGGTTGTCTGTTATGTTCTCTGGTCCTTTTCACACAGCTGGGTTGTCTATGTTCTTCCACTGCAGGTCACCCATCACTATCTATGTCTATGGGTTTAACAGATTGAGGTGATCGTTTTTAATTGGCGTGTTCAGTGGCAAGTCTCCTCATCTGTTCTTACGCTGCTTACATATTTCGTACAAATCTCATGTTTCTCATGCAATTTATGTTTCTCTTCCATTTTATGTTTCTCTTCCATTTTATGTTTCTCATGCAATTTACGTTTCTCATGCAGTTTACGTTTTCTCATGCATTTTGTTGTTTTCCTGTGTTACTCTCGTTTCTCATGTCTCAAGCAGCACATATTGGGGGACTTCGCTTCTTTCACTCCTTCTCCAGCTGGGGGGTCGGAGCTCGGTAGCTCACCCTCTCTCAGAACCCAGACCATCCCAAGGCTTCATTGTTCACACATAGCTAGCTTCAACTCTTTGTTCTGTTGGCAGTATTTCAACACAGGGCGTTTTCTTTCCCAGCTTTGGCTCGGTAATTATTTTGGTTACTGTTACCTAGCGCCTCGAGTGCGGAGCAGGTTACCCTGCAGACTGTGGTTTCTTCCCTGTCCCAAATCCACACTACCTTTTATTTCCTAGCTACGTCAGGCCAGGAGTGGCATTATAGTATGGAACTATTGGTAAGTCAGCCAGCCCCAGCAGCTGCTACTGGCTCAGGGGTTTTGGTGGTGGATTCCAGAACCCTCTCGGTGCCTAGGCTGGTACCAGTAGGCCCAGGTCTCGGGTGCAGATGCCAGCATCACGCCTTCTCTTCAGTTTCCAGCATTTGCGATGGATTGGGTTTCCATTTGGCTGAAGCAGCAGCCTTGATCATTTAGTCTTTATTTTGATTACCAGGTTGGCTCATGACACTGCTTGGGATGTTTTCCAGGCTTTCCGGGCAAGGTTCCCTAGTCCTGAGGTTTTCATTCAGTTCCTATTTGCTTTCTGTTTTTTGCCTCTTCCAACTCGTATCAGCCTACAGCACTTTAAGGGCGTATTTGGCTGAGACTCAGCATTTCATTTTTGTTGAAGGCCTCTAACAGGCTTTTCTTTATTTTCTGCACACTCTATGAGAGTAGCCCCCCTGCTGCGCTCAGCAGTCTTCCCATTGTGGGTCATATTTTTCGTGACATATCTTACATGCTCTCAGGTCTCCTTTTGAGTTGGTTACCAGCTTGGTGCTGGAGGCAGCGTTATAGCTGCCCTGTTGTGGTTCCTGAGGCCAGGGGAGTTGCGCTTCTGGCCCAAGGTCTCGCTTACTTTTGGCCAATCAACTGGTTTGGCATCCCAGCCTTTTCTGTTACATCTGCATGCTCGCTAGATGCAGCAATCGGGGGTCGACACTGTTATCAGGTTCTTGGAGCCTGGCAAGGCGTGGTGCCCGATGTTGGTTCTAAACCAGCTCGTCAGTACTACATTTGTCAAACCCTGGGATGGTCCTCTGTTGCCTTTCCTAGCCCTCCCCTCTCCGCAGCCAAATGCATACTTCATTGCCACCCCCTTGTTTGGCCAAACAGGGCCTGGACCCTTAAACATATTTTGGCTATTCTTTCAGGATAGG
This sequence comes from Lithobates pipiens, assembly GCF_037356315.1. Lineage (NCBI taxonomy): Eukaryota > Metazoa > Chordata > Amphibia > Anura > Ranidae > Lithobates > Lithobates pipiens. The sequence goes on from NW_027507903.1 coordinate 641,594,941, forward strand.
GGTAGCTTCTGCGACTTTGCGCTAGGGGACCCCAGCCCTTATTATTTGGTATTTGGGTAGGTTTAGGTCATCTTGTTTCTCTGGGTATGTCCCAGTGCCATTTTTTGAGATACCACAAGCGTTTGTAAATTTTGGCAGGTCATACGTTAATTCAGTGTGTAATAAATCTGATTGTTAAGCTTTCATCCTACTGTGGTTATTTTTTTCCCCCTTTTAGGCATGCTGACCATGTGACCCATGGACACTTCAGGTCAATGTTCTCTGTTGCTCTTTGTTCCTTTCCTATACTATCCACAGATTGACTCCGAGTACAAGTGTAAGGCTGACCGCAGGTCAGCCTGTGTTTGTAGGAGGAGTCAAGCTGCATAAAGCCTGCCCTCCTTTGCCTCCTCCCCTCGTAGTCGCTGGCTCTCGTGTCCCACCCACCCATTCACTTTTCTTTTTATTTCATTTCATTTCATTTCATACTTGGGTTTGCCCCTATTTAGGCATACTTACCATGTGACCCCGGCATACTTCAGGTCTATGTTCTCTGTTGCTCTTTGTTCCTTTCCTATACTATCCACATGTTGACTCCGAGTACAAATATTTTTTTGTTTCATATCCGTGCCCACGTTGTAAGTGGGTATTTATATTATCATAGTTCACATTGGAGCGCAACGCCATCACCTGATTGTTTTTGCATATTTTTTTTGGGGTAGTGTTTGGCCCATACAGTGATTGCAGCACCATTGACCATTATTTATTCATATTGCATTAGAGCGCAGGAATAACTATTCTATTTATAAAATACCTGGGACACCTCTGTGTGCCCTAGGGGGGTAGTAATGTGGCACGTGCAGTCAGTGTGGCGCAACCCCCCCCCCAGGCAGCCACAAAAAAAATATATTTTTAATACTGGCCCTTTAAAAAAAGAAAAAAAATACAAAGAAAGTTCCTTAAGTGCACCGTGTTTGGATGCCAGACACAGTGCTCTTCTGTCTATGCAATCACGAGATTGCAGACGTGGCGCTGCATTTGCGGGCTTCTAGTAATTTATACTACAGGCGCTGGGCGGAAGCTACTCGGCGCTTCAGATTTGATTGACATCTGACCTCATTTAGATGTCACTTCCTATCTCTCTCTCCCATTGCGCCTGGGAGAGGAACCAGGAAGTATGCCACTCCATCAGCGCTGCCAGTGGAAGGAGACACCGCAGGAGAGGACAACAGCAAGGTAAGTACCGCTTGGGGGGGGGGGATTTGAAGTGACAGGCAATGCAGGCTGCATTTAATAGGACACAGGCAGGCTGCATTGGGGGGGGGGGGGCACAGGCTGCATTTAATAGGACACATACAGGCTGCATTGGGGGGGGGGCACAGCCTGCATTTAATGGGACACAGGCAGGCTGCATTGGGGGGAATGGAACAGGCTGCATTTAATGGGACACAGGCAGACTGTAATGGGGGGGGGGAATGGGCTGCATTTAATGGGATGCAGGCAGGCTCCATGTGGGGGGAGGGAATAGGCTGCATTTAATGGGACACAGGCAGGCTGCATTTGGGGGGGCACAGGCTGCATTTAATGGGACGCAGGCTGGATTTGGGGGGACACAGGCTGCATTTGGGGGGACACAGGCTGCATTGGGGGGGCAGAGGCTGCATTTGGGGGGGCACAGGCTGCATTGGGGGGGAAGAGGCTGCATTTGGGGGGGCAGAGGCTGCATTTGGTGGGACAGAGGCTGGGATAGAAGCTGCTTTTGGTGAGACAGAGGCTGCATTTTGTGGGACAGAGGCTGCATTTGGGGGGCCAGCGGCTGCATTTGATGTGAGACAGGCTGCATGTAAGGAAGGACTCCGCTGGGGGCACCTGATGTAAGGATGGACTCTGCTGGGGACGCCTGATGGCATCTGGTTGTAGGCGACAAGGCTAGTGACACGCTCATAGCTCCCACTGATTCTGCATTATGGTGAGTTGAATGATATCATTTTATATTACAATGTAATAATAGAAATAATGCGCTTCAATCATCCTGACACCATAACAATCATGGTGGTGGGATGATTGAAGTGCTAACACCAGGTGTTTGGAGTATCTTTATCTGCTGATTGTTAAACTTTCTAGAATACACATTTCTATTGTTGTGTAGGATCTGTCCCTGCTGTCCCTTCATTCCTCTCGTCCCTCTCCCTCCATCCCTCGTTCATCTCAGACGCTAACCACACCACCTTAGAGCCACTCCCACTATTTCACGCAAACCATGCCCATTTTCACCAGGTGGGAGGAGTCAAAAAGGAAGGGCGAGGTCTGGCGCCCCCCCATCCTAAAACGTCACCAGCCGCCACTGCGTGCAGTGGTGAACAGTGGATGTAGCCAATTACATATAGTGCAGGCATGTGTAATGTACAATATAGTGTATATGTAGTGTGTAATGTACAATATATTATATATAGTGCAGGCGTGTGTAATATACAATATAGTGTATATGTAGTGTGTAATGTACAATATAGTGTATATGTAGTGTGTAATGTTTTGTGGGGAGCCTCCCAGTGTAATATCGGGGGTGGGGGGAGGTCTCCTGGTATAGTATGCCTGTATATAGGGAAATTATTAGTAATTATTTGTATGAATTATCAGATGTTCACATCAATGGAGGATAATTATGTACTCAGATATATAAATATGTTTTTTACTCTTTGTAAAGTCACACTGGGTTCACTATATAAATAATTTATTCATGATACGCCTTTGTTATGCACAATACACATACTTTAGCATAATATTTTGTTCCCCGATATTCTTGTTCCACTGATTACATATCATCACGTCTGACTATACGAAATTGTCTGTCCACATTGAACACATCCTCTGTTCGTCTGATGTTGCACCTCCATATTATGCCGCCTCAGCTCCCGTGGTGTGGGTATGTATCCGTGGCCTACCCTGCGCCGGTCACCATGCGCTGTGTGCGCTGTCTGGGTTGGTGAGTGTGTTTGCTGAGCCATCTATTAACATATAATACCATGTATAATTCTATTTTAAACATTGACATATCTTATATACCTTTATAGGAATCTCTGGTACATCTGCTCCTGACGAGTGGAAAAATCCACGAAACGCGTCGAGCTACACTTGATGACACAGTTGTATTCCATATGGATTGATCCCTACCCAATTATTATTAATATTCCATGATATTGTTTTTATACTAGCCAATAGACCTATATATACCTTGTGGGTGCACGTGCCAGTCTTGGGTCTGTCGCGGTGGCATTTTTGTGCCATAGCATTTATATATATATTTTTTTAATTATTTTCTCCTTTTTATTTATTTATTTATTTGACTTTGATCATGTGTCGTTTTGACTGTATTATTCTACTCATTATGTTCATGCTCTATGTGCATTATATATACATTTGAAATAAATTATATTCTTTATGATTCTAGATGAATCTTATCAATTAAATATTTAAATATTATTCATTTACAGTTTATCTCTACTATACAATTGCTTCATCTAAAGTCCCAACCCCCCTTCAGTTTTTATATAAATATGTTTAGTTTATCACATGCATAAACACACACACTTAAATGCATAAAGATACTGATTTTATATATATATATATATATACTCAATTACATACAGTACATGTACACACACTTACATACATGCATACACAAACTCAGATATATATATATATATATATATATATATATAAAATCATATACATGCATACACACTCATATATATATATATATATATATATATATAATCAGATACATGCATACACACCCAGATATATATAATCAGATACATGCATACACACTCATATATATATAATCATATACATGCATACACACCCAGATATATATAATCAGATACATGCATACACACTCAGATATATATATAATCAGATACATGCATACACACTCATATATATATATATATATATATATAACATATACATGCATACACACTCATATATATATATATAACATATACATGCATACACACTCATATATATATAATCAGATACATGCATACACACCCAGATATATATAATCAGATACATGCATACACACTCAGATATATATAATCAGATACATGCATACACACTCAGATATATATATAATCATATACATGCATACACACTCATATATATATAATCAGATACATGCATACACACCCAGATATATATAATCAGATACATGCATACACACTCAGATATATATAATCAGATACATGCATACACACTCAGATATATATATAATCATATACATGCATACACACTCAGATATATATAATCATATACATGCATACACACTCAGATATATATATAATCATATACATGCATACACACTCAGACATATACAGATACATACATGCACTCAGGTTAGGGTTGCCACCTTTTCTGCCAAAGGTCAAAAGCCAATCCCCAAGCTAAAAGACCCCAAATCTCTCCTCTACCCTTTGCATTGCCAATCGCTGAACCCAGGAACCCATCTGGTACCGGCAATGGCTTGCCATAGAGATAAGCGATGGCAAGATGGCCACTGCTCATCTCTATGCCCTTGGAGGACTGGAGGGACATCATGACCTCACTTCCAGTTCTCAGGTCATGTGAATATAACTTTTTTTTTTTTTTTTTTAAGCAAAAGATCAAAAGAAAGTTCTTAACCTTATAGTGGGGCACTATTCCTCCCACTGACACCAATGATAGCGTCTTCTCCACCTGATTGGCTAAAATGCCAGGCGCTGTGGTTGGATGCCTATCAGGTGACAGACCCGAGGCGGAGAGGCGGTTCAGCATTAGGAAAGCGAATATTCATTTGCTTTGCTAAGACACCTGGGTGGACGCTTGCAGGTCACATATTTTGAAGCCTATTAGAGCCTATGGCTCTAATCAGGTGCTTCAAAAACACCCCCCCCCCCGCCACTGTAGTTCAGGCACCCAGCACCCAAAAAGGCTCCGGGCACCTAAATAGGGGGTGCCAGCGGCGGCCATGGATTATGGATGCGCCGCCACTGATGGGTAAAGCTGCAGGCATCATTCGGATGTCTTTTTTTTTTTTTTTTTAGCTGGTGATTCCCTAAAAAGTAAAAGTCATCATAGAGGCTGTTTAGCTGCTTGATTCCTCCCACCGCCCCTCCGGTGCTTCTCCCAGCTCACCCGTGCAAACAGTGAGCCAGAGAATGAAACTGCTGATGGCACCGGTTTACCATAGAGCTGGCCGGGGACCAGATAGACCCCGGGCCAGCTCTATGACCCTCGGAGTGCGGGCAGATGTGAGCATTTTTGGGGGGGGGGTTTTGCTGGGAAGCCTGAGATGTTTTTTTTTTTTGTTTTGTTTTTTTGTTTTTTGTTTTAATCTCAGGCTTTCCAGCACAGAGGAGAAATGTGGGAAATTATAGACCCCAGATTTCTCCATAAAGAGGACCTGTCATGCCCTATTTCTATTACAAGGGATGTTTACCTTATCAGTGCACATTAGTGAAGGAGAAAAATTACTTATTTTCAAAACTTACTGACAGAAACGAAGAAAAACTTTTTTTCTTTTAATTTTCAGGCTTTTTTATGTAGCACCCCGTAGTTTCGGCAGGGAACTCTCACAAATTTACTTGCCAGAAGTAGTTATCCTGGTTAATTGATAGAGATCTATTGATTTCTCCCTAAGTTTGGACTTGTTGTACTTTTCTCTTCTACCAGTAGGGGGCTGGGTACTTGGTGGTACTAGATATGAGAAGGGCAACCCAAGGTCAGATTATAGGTATATGGGTATCTCAGCCAATGAGCAGGGGTTTTCTTGAATCCCTTGGCCTGCTGGGAGAGCCTATATATTTGGGTAGAGTCAGGTGATTTTTGTTCTGTGCCACCTGGACGGCTGTCTATATATATATATATATATATATATATAATGCCCTATGTGATTTTATATCTGTCTTATCTATATATAATACACTCTTCAAATGTGCTTTAAAATGTATGGTTTTCCCTTTTATGAACAAGAAAATACTGACGTTATGATGTTGCGCTGCTTTAATAATGCTATGGGGCTGGTATGAAACTTTTTCTAGGCCTGGATTTTATTCCCAGTCCGGCCCTGCCTGTGCACAGGTATGGAAGAGTAAAAGGAAGTCAAATGTATGAATGGAGTTTGCACTGGGTGCACGGCGGGACTCCATACCGTTACTGGGAGTGAGGCAGTGGTGATACGCTGGATGGGTGGATGTGGGCTAGGTTCAGCATGTCCCTCCTAAATGCAAACTACAGAGAAGGTGTACATTGTCACGAGGATCTAAGAGTTAACTGGTGAACAGTTACATTGCAAGTATACATGGTGTACGCTCATCCCTAAACGCAGGAGCCCGCCTTAAGATCCAGTATTTCCCCATGGTAGTCTTAGCCTTGTCCCAGGAGATTGATGTAAACGGCACAGAAGTAAAGGTACCCCGTGTGTAGAGCAGAGTGACCCTGATGCAGGTGCCTAGCATAGCCCAGAAGAACCCACCCGGGAATGTAGTCCTCCCATGTGACCCACACTTGGTGCCCAACGAGTTAATGGGAAAACATGGAGGAAAAGTCTTTACCCCCTACTCTGCCTACCATTTGTTTGGAGTGAACAGTATTTCTTCAGTTCCGGGTATTCCAAGTAACCCCATTCCCCAACCAAGTTAACTGTTCCTAAATAAACACCAAATCCCAGAGGCTCTTCATTGAGCTATTTGGAAGAGCTTGGAAAATCCCTTTTGCCTCGCTGTAGGTGCTGTGAGGTGAGGGGGAAATAGACCTGGAATCCAGCTGCTCCTTCAGGAGTAGTGATACAAACATAATGTCTCTGCTACTTGGAACTGAGGGTGCCTTGTAGCCACGAGGAGGCCACCACTCAACAACACTCTGTGGTTCTACCATGCCCCATCCAGCCAAAATCCAAGAGGCAGTTCAATATGTACACACAGCCTTGCCACTGGCCATGGAAGATGGTGGATGTGACCTCCTTCTACAGGCTCTTGATAGGCATATTCACTTCTGGCTCTTTGGCATGTATTTTATCATCTCTTAAGCCCCGTACACACGAGCGGACTTTTCAACATCCAAAGTCCGTCAGACCGAGTCCGTCAGACTATCCGATCGTGTGTGGGCTGCAACGGACTTTAGCTTCGCAAAAGTCTGACGGACTTTAGAAATGAAGCATGCTTCAAATTTTCCCGACGGAACTCCGCCGGACCCGGTCCCCTTCGAAAAATCCGCTCGTGTGTATGCTACTCCGACGGACTAAAACCGACGCTAGGGCAGCTATTGGCTACTGGCTATGAACTTCCTTATTCGAGTCGGGTCGTACGTCATCACGTTCGAATCCGTCGGAGTTTAGTGTGATCGTGTGTGGCCAAGTCCGTTCGGCCGAAAAGTCTGTCAGAACTCCGTCGGAACTCCGGCGGAACTCCTTTGGAAGTCTGTCGGACATAAGTCCTCTCGTGTGTACGGGGCATTATTAAACTTTATCCATGGTCATCTCAACCTGTTCCCTGTTCTCTCTTTACCCAATAGTTCTGTTTGCTGTAATTTCTGTCAATTTTCCAATATTCTACTGGAGACACTTTGTTATATCGTGTCAGGATTCAAACCTTCAAAGCTACACTTGGTTGATTTTCTTTCCACCTGTGGATATTTCTCACATTAAATAATAAATCACAGGGCTCAGTAAGTTTACCTTCACCCTCCTACCAGTTACTGGCACAGCACCATGAAAGGATTATTTATCTGCAGCCAGGATATTAATATTACACCTTTGTTTGTTTTTATAGCTGCCAGAATTTTTATTGCCATAGCTTTAGAGGTGCGTCATACATTAACCACTTCAATCCCGGGCACTTTCGCTCCCTTCCTGCCCAGGCCAATTTTCAGCTTTCAGTACGGTCACATTCTGAATGACAATTGTGCGGTCTTGCACCGCTGTCCCCTCTCGCTGTTGCGTAAACCGTTCCAGCGGCTCATGAGCCACTCGGACCGGGGGTTTCATGAGAAAGCTGCCGTCAGTTGTTTCTTTTATAGCTTCCTGGAATTCAGTTTTGATACATGTATGACACAATAAATTAAATAGGAAAACAAATCTACGTTTGGAACAATTTTACACAGGATTTCTATATCCACTTCCATACCGTGCAAATTCCAGCATTCCTCTCCTACATGTAAAAAATCATAATTTTTCTGCTAGAAAATTACTCAGAACCCCCAAACCTTATACATATATATTTTTTAGCAGAGACCCTATGGAATAAAATGGTGATCATTGCAATTCACATGTGTGGTTTGAATGTTGCTTACATATGCGGATATGACCTACGTTTGCGTTCGCTTCTGCGTGGGACGGGGCGCTTTATACATTTTTTCTAATTTGTTTCTTTTATTACAATATTTTTTTTTTTATTTTTTTTTTTAAATGTCCCTTTAAACATTTTTTTTTTTTCCTTTTCATTCCTATTACAAGGGATGTAAACATCCCTTGTAATAAGAATAGGGCACAAAAGGTCCTCTTTATGGAGAGTTGTGGGGTCTATAAGACCCCACATCTCTCCTATAGGCTGGAAAGCCTGAGATAAAAAAAAACAAAAAAAAAAAATGATCTCAGACTTTCTAGCTGAATACATGACAGTGTTTACAACTGTCGGGGCCGGATGTGACGTCTTAACGTTGCGCTCAGCCTCCGAGATTCATAGAGATGGCTGGAGACCATCTCGTCCTCTGTCAGTTCTAAGGTAAACTTCCCCCGCCGGCGGATTCCTTCTCCAGCTCGCCGATCGTATGGGCGAGCCGGTAGAAGCACTGGAAGGCGGCGGGAGTGTGGGGACGTCCCGACGCCTGTAAAAACAATCAAGCGGCTGACCTGCACATGATTGGATATTGAAAATCAGCAGAACTTCACCGTATTTGCTAACTTCGGTGGGAAATGAGTGTAACTACACGTGCAGAGTCCACAGTCTATTTGCCGTTAGTAAATCAACCCTCGTGTGTTAGGCCTCTTTCACACAACCGATCCGTTCAGGTCCGCCTGTCAGTTTTTCAGGAGGACTTGAACGGATGCTCCATAGACCTCTATGGAGTGTCGGATGTAAGCGGTGACATGTCCACTGACATCCAACCCGCTCCGATGGAAAAAGTGTGACGGAGGAAAAACTTACTTTTCCATCCGTCATCGGATCGGGTGACAACGGACTCTGGGGTCCGTCGTCTCTCGATCTCCCATAGGGGAGAACGGCGCTCTGATAGGTCCGTCTCTGCGCAGTGTGCAGCGATGGACCTGTCATCTTCCTGCTCAGCTGAGAACGACGGAGTTATCCCCGCTGAGCAAGCAGATATTCACAGGGCGGATCATCACTGATCCGACCCGTGTGAAAGAGCCCTTAATCTTCTAAAACAACCTAAAGCAAGCCATAATAAACATATGTAGTGGTACCCCCGCCCGTGAGGGCTGCTGATTGACTCTATACTCCACTGACTACCCTGACTCTGAAGATCCTCTCTTACCTCTGACACCTTGGGTTACATGGTGTAAAGGAATGTTATCAATGAGAAACTCACACAATGTCACTGAACCACTCAAAGAGTTTAATAGAGTGAATAATAAATACAGATGGACAATATGAATGAACATAAACAATGCAAGACCGTTGATAACAATTAGCTTAGATATGGAGCTGTGAACTTAACCATTTCATGACTAAGCCTATTTTTGGCATTTGGTGTTTACAAGTTAAAATCCATATTTTTTGCTAGAAAATTACTTGGAACCCCCAAACATTATATATATTTTTTAGCAGAGACTCTAGAGAATAAAACGGCGATTGTTGCAATATTTTATGTCACACGGTATTTGCGCAGCGGTGTTTTAAACGCAACTTTTTGGGAAAAGGGACACTTTCATGAATTAAAAAAAAAAAAAAACAGTAAAATTAGCCCAATTTTTTTGCATAATGTGAAAGATAATGTTACGACGAGTAAATAGATACCAAACATGTCACACTTTATAATTGCACGCACTTGTGGATTGACGACAAAGTACGGTACCTAAAAATCTCAATAGGCGATGCTTTAAAAAAAAATTACGGTTACTAGGTTAGCGTTACAGAGGAGTTCTAGTGCTAGAATTATTGCTCTGGCTCTGACGATCGCGGCGATACCTCACATGTGTGATTTGAACACCGTTTACATACGCGGGCGCGACTTCCGTATGCGTTTTCTTTGCTTCGCGAGCTCGCGGGGACGGTGGGCGCTTTAAAAAATTTTTTTTCTTTTTTTATTTATTTTATTTATTTTAAAATGACTAAATTGTTTTAAAAAAATAATAATAATTTGATCACTTTTATTGCTGTCACAAGGAATGTAAACATCCCTTGTGACAGTAATAGGTGGTGACAGGTACTCTTTATGGGGGGATCAGGGGTCTAAAAGACCCCCCACCCCTCCTTTACACTTCAATGTATTCAGATTGCTGAAAACGGCGATTCTGAATACCGGATATCTTTTTAAAACCGGCGCCATTGGCAGCCGAGTAAACGGGAAGTGACGTCATGACGTCGCTTCCGTGTTTACGATGAGGAGACTGGAACTAAGCCGATTACGGCTTTGTTCCAGTTCCTCCCCAGCAGCCGGAGGCAGCGGAACGTGAATCTGTGCTCCCGATCGAGCGGGAGCACCGGTAACAGCGGCAGCAGGCAGTGGGAGGGGGGGCGTCCCCTCCCGCTCCTCCGGCATAACAGCCAAGCATCTTTTAGCCGCACCGGTTGTTATGCCTGGATAGCCAATCGCCTGCTGAAAAAAACGGTACCAGGATGATGCCTGCAGGTGCGGGCATCATCCCGGTATACCCCCCGGAAGCCGAGTACGCACATCTGCATACGCTCGGTGGGAAGGGGTTAATAATCACCGTAAGAAGTGTATGCAGACAGGTGTACAATGGGACAAGTGTTCAATATGCTCTGAAACCTATATTAAACACCTTCCCACTGAGGTCTCAATACACACACCAGATTGCAATATAATAACACTTATATTTAACAATACAGTGCAATAGTCAACTTGTACTTAAGGGCGCCCCCTAAATTGTCATTCAATGTGCAAATTTCCAGGTAAAACTGTGATGCTTTGCAAAAGATGATAAAAGTTCCTTGACTCCAGATTTCTTCAGCTAGCCTATAGTTTTAACTGCAGTATTTGTAATCCAACAGGGAAAAAGAAAGAAAACAAGCTGTAGAATAAATGGTACATTGGTAACTGTGTGACTGAAGAAATATAACTTTGTAACTTCCTCTTTATGTGTGAGTGCAAAACAGTACCAACCTGGGGATAAAAAGGGAATAACAAGCCCCAGAATTCAGCTGTAGGTGGCCTGGAATTAAATAGAATCGCTTCTGTGGCACTACAAGTCTCACCAGCAGTCTGTGAATAACTCACTCAACAAACAATGCACTCTACTGAAATGGGCAGATGCCCTCTCACCACCAAAGATTCAGAGGCTGCACGCCTCCGTTTGGACTCCCCTCCTGATGTCTCAGTTTGATAAAAAGATGGCGCCACCACACAGTACCACTCCTTTGAATCGCTGGGATGCAGGAAAAACTCCAGGCGTCTTGGTACTGCACACAGATCCGCTCGCTAGGCGGACTGGGCTGTCATCTGAAATTAAATGAAAGGCTGGCACTCCCGCTCCGCGCTGCTTAGGCTGTAGTCTGCTGGTCACACACCCAGACCTCCTGCTGGCGGGTATTGACAGGTGTCCAGAGAGAGCGAAAAATGGTCACGCTCTTTCTTTTATTATTCCTCCCAGCATGCAGTGCTGCGTGCTTTGCATTGTCTGTCCTGTAGTTCAGGGCTAATCCAGCTAACAGAGTCACATCCTCTTTCAAACTACATCGCCAACAATGCTTTGCAGCGCTGCTTCTCAGGAATTAACAGAATTAACATTATGCGTGCGTACAAATCATGGTTCCGCAGAATGTTTATTACCATCATTTCATAGAAGTTCTTAGTCATTGGGACAATGTTGCCACCTTTATCTGCAGCCTTAATTTCCAAATCTGGGTATTTCTTAAGAATTTGAATAGCTCGCATTTGAGTAGATGATAAATTGTTAGGTTTAGAAATAATATTGAGATTTTTAAACTCATTAACAGTGCCCATCAGGAAGGCCCAAACATTGGGGTTAGTCATTAAGTCTGGAAAGTGTTGTGACTTTGGATTCAATTGTTTAGATATGCGGATACTATGTTCAGCCATACCACCAGCCATATCTGATTGACCAGTGAGCTCAGTAGTGGACTCACTTTCTTCCAGCAATAGCATTAAGTCTCGAAGGGCTCTAAAGTCCTCCATTGTGTAGTTTTTTTTTTTTTGCTCTGAGATATTTTTATCCTGTAGAGACCGCTGCCAGTCATTGTCAAAGAGAAATTTGTAAGTCAAATTCCGAGAAAAGAGATAAAGATCTTTTATGGCTTCGTATTCATCCATGTCCATTGAAGGACATGGTTCTGCGAGTTTATCCTCAATCTTCTACAATTTTGTTTTAACTCGTAACTGTTTTGTTTTCAAGGATACCCACTTCCTCCAGGTACATGGGGTGGCTATGGGCACATGTTGTGCGCCAGCCTATGCCAACCTGTACCGGGGGGGGGGGGGTGGGTGGGAGCGAGCCATCTTTTCAGATGATAAATTATCTATATTTACTGACCAGGTGCTTTGTTGGTTACGATTTATTGATGATATTTTTATTATTTGGTTAGGGACCCCTATCCTATTAAATGCGTTTATTGACACTCTCAATAACAATTCTTTTAATCTCAAATTCACAGTTTCCAATGATATGTCCAGCATCACCTTTCTAGATCTTACGATCAGTAGGGATGATGGTGGACATATATATTTTCTACACTTTTTAGGAAGGATACAGCTGGCAACACGTTGTTGCATGCTGACAGCGCCCATCCAGCTCCTCTGATTCAAAGCATTCCGTATGCGCAATACCTAAGACTGAGACGTAACTGTACCCTTACTAGTGACTTTAAACTAGAAGCGAATCTTCTCCGTGAACGATTAAAAGCTAGAGGCTATAGTAAAACTATTTTGCGGAGTGCTTCTAATAAAGCCTTCCGCCATTCACGAAATTCTCTGTTATACAAAACTAAAACCACAAAATGTAAAGAAACGTTAGATATATCACGAGATATTCAAAACAACATCAGGAAATTTGAACCATCCTTGCTAATCATTGGTCCCTACTATATAGGCACCCTATCCTTGCTAAATACTTGAGTCCCTGCCCGGATATCACCTTTAGACGCTCATACTCTTTACATGATAAACTCACTTCTAGCCACTACTCCATTAATGGAGGTATCGGTCATCGACCATGGGGTATAACCAGATGCAGCAGATGTGCTTTCTGCCCCTGGTTAAACACTGGTACACGCTTCAATGAATGAATGAATGAAATACTTGTATAACGCACAATGCGAACTGAATCGCCTCTAGGCGCTGTGGCGAGCTTTGATCATCTGCTAAAAGAGGAAGGTCTTGAGTTTTTTCCTAAAAGCCAGGTGATTTTCTTCCAGGCGGATGTTGATTGGTAGAGCATTCCATAGCCGAGGCCCTTGGACAGCGAATCTCCGATCACCCTAATGGGGAAATTCTCATCCCCAAATTCCATTCTGATTGCAATACACAAGGGGTAGTACCTGATGCTTTGCCAATGTAAGGCATTTTATGTTGGGAAGACTATTAGACACTTCCGGTTACGAATAAAGGATCACGTATACTACTCCTCTGAAGGTAAAATGGTGACATCAGTGAGTAGGCATTTGGACCTCTACCACAAATTTGACACATCAGTTATGTAATTTATTGCTTTGGCAGTGATTCCTCGTGATGCACAAGGAGAGGATTGGGACAAACAAATCCTCCGTAAGGAGACTACATGGATAGAGCATTTAAACACAACACAGGCTCTGGGTATTAATGAAGCTCAGTCATACAAACCTTTTTTGTAATCTGAAGTTGATGTATTATGGTAGAGAATCTATCTGTTCTGTTCCACGAATACCTCCTTAGGACCAAATTAATGGACTCAGTGATCCTCCGGCCAATCTAATTGTTGATTGTGTCACTTTAGTTCTTTCCAAACTGCCTGCAATCTCCGTTACCGCTTCTCTATATAATTGAGACCATGTTGGTGTTATGATGTATTTACATATTGTTACATTATAGCTACAAAGTGTGTAATAAATAAACAAAAAATTTTTTTCTTTGATTGAATGTATTAAGTTATTGTACATCACTTTGTTATTTAATAATATGTATAATCTATTTATTAGTGCCCTGGGTTTTCTTTGGGGCCGGTGGTCTTTATCCCCAATCATGAATGAATGAATGAAATACTTGTATAGCGCACAATGCGAACTGAATCGCATCTAGGGAGGCACTGGGGTTGGCACCATGCGGCCGCCCAGCGCCATAGCCGGCGGGGAAGTTTTTCTGTCCGCGATGGCGCATTGATTGTCCGATGGGGAGCGCTTCTGGCTTCTCCCCTCCGTGGGCATGTCATGGCGCTGGTTGGTGGTACCCTCTGGTGTGTTGTTTCCATTCCGGGGGGTGTGTACCTGCTAGGCGTCATGTCGCCGGTGGTTGGGGTGGAGCCTTGCACTTCCTTTGGCCAATCTGTGGCAACTTCGTCACGCCTCCCGTCTGTTTGCTATGGCGCTTGCTATGCGCATGGCATCGGTGGCACACGTGCGCAGTGTCCACGCGGCTGACTTGGATGATGTCACATTGGCTCTCTAGCCGATTAGTGACTACGAGGGGGGCGTATATCCATACAGCATGCTCCACGCGAGCTCTGCACAGCTGATCACTGTTGACACTTGGAATGAGTCTGTATATTAAACAGCACGCTCTGTGCCAACTCTGCACAGCTGATCACTGGGAGACAACAATCCTGGACTGATACTATTTAGAGGACTGCACGGGTAAGTGCTGTTACACAGTATTGCTTCATATTGACCTTTGGTCATTTAATGTTATTATGCAATATATTACAGATCTGGCTGGTTCCCTAACAACTAACCAGCGCTGTCCCCTGTTGGAGGTTATGTTCCTTGCTACATAGCACTAAACAGCTATTCCTCTGTACACTACTGTATATCCAGCAACATTTCTTCCAATAGACATAGGCTACACCACACCCTGTGTCGGTGGTGAGTTTTTTTACATATTTTCTCATAGTATATTCTATCTGAAAAATCTATAATTTAATGAATAATTACTGAATTTTTTGTTTGTAGGCTATTTTGGGGGCTCATCCCCCTTATTTTTGGGTCAGAGCCATCCACAACAATTTTCCTCTATCCAAATTAATGGTTATGTAGCAGTCCTCTACATGGCTTAGTCCAGCTCCCTATAGTATCTACTGAAAGCATTTTTCTGAGTGAGTTTGTGCAAGTTTTCTTTTTCTTTTTGCTATGTTACTATGTTTTATATGTCCCCATGGTGACCTATATACTCTGTGCTTCCTGCTTGAATTGATCTCTGGCTTTTTATAAAATCCTTGACACAATAATAGTTGATTGATACTTTGAAGCTATAATTATGTATGTGTCACATATCAGATAAGACCAGAACTGTGTGGACTGCACAGAGCAAACCAGAAACACATGTAAGTGAAAAATAATGGTGTTTATTTACATAGGTGAAAAGTAAGTGAATATTAGGCTCGGTTCACACAGGGGCGACACGACTTCAGGACAACTTTGTGAGGCAACTTGGAGACGACTTGAACACGACTTTTAGACATGACCTGGGGCGACTTACAAGTCGCCCCAGGCCAGGCGACTTTTGCCGTCGCCAATCAGAGAATGAGCTCTGAAGGGGGAACCCCACGCCAAATTTCTGAAAAAAATTTGGCATGGGTTCTCCCTCCGAGAGCATACCAGGCCCTTAGGTCTGGTATGGATTCCAAGGGGAACCCCCTATGCCGAAAAAAAACAGCGTGGGGGTCCTCCCAGATCCACACCAGACCCTTATCTGAGCACGCTACCCGGCCGGCCAGAAAGGGGGGTGGGGACGAGCGAGCTGTATCAGGCCGCGTGCCCTCAACATGGGGGGGTGCCCCCAAAGCACCTTGTCCCCATGTTGATGAGGACAAGGGCCTCTTCCCGACAACCCTGGCCGTTGGTTGTCGGGGTCTGCGGGCGGAGGGCTTATCGGAATCCAGGAGCCTCCTTTAATAAGGGGGCCCCCGGATACCGGCCCCCCACCCTATGTGAATGAGTATGGGGTACAATGTACCCCTACCCATTCACCTGTAAAATAAAGTACAAAAAAAACACAACACACAAGATAAAATAGTTTATTGCACAGCTCCGGGGGTCTTCCGTCTTCGGGGGTCTTCTCGCCGGACTCCTCCGCTATCTTCTTGTAGCTCTTTTACTAGCGGAGGAGCACGGCTTTCTTCCTCGTCGCCGCCCTCTTCTTCCGACTTCGGGGTCTTGTCCCCCTCTTCGGTTCTTCTGCCGGGCCACCGCGCCTTCTTATAGCTCTTTTACAGGTCTTCTGTCGCTGCCGCCGCCGCCTTCCGTTCTTCTTCTCCTTCTTCTCCTGGAGATGTTGACTCGATGCTCTCTCCGGCCGCAATGCCAGGGACGCGCTGCGACTTATATAGGGACAAGGGGCGGGGTCATCGGTTGATGTCACATGGGTTGATGTCACATGGGTTGATGTCACATGGTGACCCCGCCCCCTTACGATGTCACAGTCCCGGAGGATGCTGGGACTGTCGCCATGTGACATCAACCCATGTGACATCCACCCATGTGACATCAACTGATGACCCCGCCCCTTGTCCCTATATAAGTCGCCGCGCAGCGCGTCCCTGGCATTGCGGCCGGAGAGAGAGCGTCGAGTCAACATCTCCAGGAGAAGAACGGAAGGCGGCGGCGGCGGCGGCGACAGAAGACCGGGCCACCGCCTGTAAAAGAGCTATAAGAAGGCGTGGTGGCCCGGCAGAAGAACCGAAGAGGGGGACAAAACCCCCGAAGTCGGAAGAAGAGGCCGCGGCGATGAAGAAGAATGCTGGGCTCCTCCGCTAGCAAAAGAGCTATAAGAAGATAGCGGAGGAATCCGGCGAGAAGACCCCCGAAGACGGAAGACCCCCGGAGCTGTGCAATAAACTATTTTATCTTGTGTGTTGTGTTTTTTTTTGTACTTTATTTTACAGGTGAATGGGTAGGGGTACATTGTACCCCATACTCATTCACATAGGGTGAGGGGCCGGTATCTGGGGGCCCCCTTATTAAAGGGGGCTCCCGGATTCTGATAAGCCCCCTGCCCGCAGACCCCGACAACCAACGGCCAGGGTTGTCGGGAAGAGGCCCTTATCCTCATCAACATGGGGACAAGGTGCTTTGGGTGGGGGGGGGCGCACGCCCGCACGCCCCCCCTCCCCCAAGGCACCCCCCCATGTTGAGGGCACGCGGCCTGGTACGGCTCAGGATAAGGGTCTGGTGTGGATCTGGGGGGGACCCCCACGCCGTTTTTTCGGCGTAGGGGGTTCCCCTTGGAATCCATACCAGACCTAAGGGCCTGGTATGCTCTCAGAGGGGGAACCCACGTCAAATTTTTTTCAGAAATTTGGCGTGGAGTTCCCCCTTCAGAGCTAATAATTCTGTCAAAGTCTCCTCCGTATAGACAGAGATCCGACTTGGAGGCGACCTCCATTGAAATCAATGGGTACAAGTCGCCTACAAGTCGGATTGAAGTAGTACAGGAACTTCTTTTGAAGTCGGAGGCGACTTCAGTAGCGTGCATTAAGACGGCTCTCATTCACTTACATTGATTTTTAAATGTTGTCCGACCTGAGGCGACTAGGGGCGACCTGAAGTCGGATCGCAGTCGCCCCTGTGTGAACCGAGCCTAATAGTGCACAACCAACCCAAAACAACAATGATATATACAAATATTGGGGGAATACCAGAATCGTAACAAAAGCCAGGCCGAGGTCATACACAGGGGGGTCAGCAGATGGGTAAGGATGGGGAACCAACAGGACAGGGCGAGGACAGATGGATGGGTGGGCTGTAGAGCAGGGATCCAAGGCAAACAGGAAGGACAGGTCCAGGATGGGGTCAGATACAGGCTCTAGGTCAGGACAGCAGGCTCTAGGTCAGGATCCAGGTAGGAAGATAACAAGGCAAGCATGTGTGGGCTTGCCGGGTATTTATAAGACTGCATTAATTGTCCTCAAGTGTTGCCTGCTCCCTACTGCCAGGATCCATCCGCTGGTGGACGCTAGTACTGTGGCCCAATGATGACATAACACCAGCAGGGAAAGTCTCTCCTGACAGTTACAAGACCTCAGCACTGCATGCCAAATGATGGATCTTACCAGCGGACGAACCCTTTCCTGACAGTATGTGGCTTGTTAAATATGTTATTTATGTTTATGATTAATTATTGCGTTCTATCTTTATTGCTTTACCAGTCACACTAATACAAGCTCCAGAAGAAGTGTCCCGAGTCACACGAAACATGTAGAGCCTTCCTTTGACTAAACAGCACACCTTATACCGCAAGTAGAGATTCTACTTATAAGATTATTAAATTATATCGTTTGTTTTCAAAAAATGGTTGAAAATACATAGTCGCGGTCTGTACTGTATATTACAAATGGAGGTTACCAGTATTGTTGTGATAGATGGTTTTAAAATATCCTGTTGTATGTTACAATGGAAAAAATGTTTTAAAGAAATAAAGTTTATAATTTTATCCTATGGTGATTGTGTTGTGTATGGTGCCTAAAAAGTCCAGAAGCCCCTAACTGCTCTCTTTTTTCAGTCTTCGTTGTTCTTACTTCCTCCTGATTACTCCTCCATCTCTCCTCTCCACGTGGTGCTTTCCCCACCCCACAAGGGGGGGGGGGGGTACCAAGGCTACCTCCGGCTACTCCATGCTGCTTTTCTCCATCCATACCAGACTAGGGAAACATGTAACCCCAGCTTATATGGGAGCCCTCCCCTCTGCCAATACAAATTAATGATTGGTAGAGCTCCTCACATGAGCTGCCTGCCACTCAGTTCTCAAGTCCTTCCCCTCTTCCAGAACAATTCCACTGAAAGCAGGGGAGGTATCCCTTGAAACAGAGCACAGCTGACCACACCTCCCACTACACTAACACTCCCACTCCCCAGATCAAAACATCCAGGCCTGCCTGGAGTCACAGGCAGTGGCATTGCTAGGGTGTGGCTTTTAGGGCTATAGCCCCAAATCTGGGGCCCATAGCCTTGAGTCTCTGCAGGGGTCCCCAATGGGAGGGGGATGCTCTCTGGGGACCCTGATGCAAGTGGGGGGGCTCTCTGGGGATCCTGATGCAAGTGGGGGGCTCTCTGTGGACCCTGATGCAAGTGGGGGGGCTTTCTGGGGACCCCGATGCAAGTGGGGGGCTCCCTGGGAACCCTGATGTAAGTGGAGGGCTCTTTGGGGACCCTGATATACGTGGGGGGCCCCTCTTGGGATATACACACGTATATTACTGTATATACATGTATATGCCCACCCAAGCGCATGACTTTCTTTACTACGCTGCTATGGGCTCTAGCCCCGGATCTTTTGTAGACCTAGCAACTCCCCTGGTCATAGGCCTGGCTAAATTTGCCTGATTCTGGGTCCTGTCACTGAAAAACACTCACAGATCACCTACCTTTGGGTAGTGACCGCTACACTAGTAAGCCTTTTCATGTCGTAAGCCTTTCATTCACTGCATTTCCGTTGTTTGTGCTCATATCTATTATCTGTCACATCTACAGATTCGTACGAGCTGAGGTTTCGTTTTTAATTGATTGTCGTCCCACAATCTTCTCGCCCGTATACCATACGTCACACATGCACGTTCACCATTACACCTTTACTACTACCCACCACGGTCCGTGGGTACCTTAGCCCTGAGTGTTAATTGTTAAATTCCTCTTTTGACACTGCAGGTTGCATGGGCTCGCTTACTGCATACATTAGGGTGATATTGTCATTAGGTTCACGTTCATGCCTTTTGTCTTGTCATTTCTGCACCCACATCCTCATGCTTGTCAGTTACCAAGGGGTGTCTTTTTTTTCATAGGCTTGTTGTCCATTTTATGTTCTCTGGTTGTTTTCACACAGCTGGGCTTTCTACGTTCTCCCACTGGAGGTCACCCATCACGTTTATGGGTTTTACAGATTGAGGTGATCATTTTTAATTGGCTTGTTCAGTGGCCAGTCTCCTCATCTGTTCTTACACAGCTTACGTATTTCGTACAAACTCATGCGATTTTACATTTCTATTGCGATTTTAAGTTTCTCTTGTGATTTTACGTTTCTCATGCAAATTATGTTTTTCTTGCGTTTTTAAATTTCTTTTGTGACTTTACGTTTCCCTTGCAATTTTATGTTTGTCATGCAAATCATGTTTCTCATGCGATTTATGTTTCTCATGCAAATCATGTTTCTCATGCATTTTACGTTTCTCACGTTTCCCAGGTTACTCACGTTTTTCCGGTTACTCTTGTCTTTCCATGTTACTCACGTCTTTCCCACGTTTCTTGCGTTTTCCATGTTTCCCGTATTTCTCTCGTTTTCCTGTGTTGTTCTCGTTTCCCCATGTTGCTCTAGTTTTTTCTCCATGTTATTAGGTTCATGTTCATAAGCTATTGGTCTTGTCTTTTCTGCATCCACATCCTCATACTTGTCAGATACCAAGGGGTGGTTGTTTCATGGGCTGATTGGCTGTTTATGTTCTCTGTTCGTTTTCACACAGTAGGGCTGTCTACGTTCTCCCACTGCAGGTTACCCATCACGTATATGGGTTTAACAGATTGAGATGATCGTTTTTAATTGGCTTGTTCAGTGGCAAGTCTCCTCAGCTGTTCTCATGTAGCTTACGTTTCTCATGCTAACTTAAGTTTCATTCTCAATGTTACTTTTCTCTTGCAATATTACAATATTACGTTTCTCATGCAATATTGCAATGTTACGTTTCTAATGCAATTTTACGTTTCTCATACAGTGTTATGTTTCTCATACAGTGTTACGTTTCTCATGCAATGTTACGTTTCTCATGCAATGTTACGCTTCTCGTGCAATATTACATTTCTCGTGCAATATTACGTTTCTCGTGCAATGTTACGTTTCTCGTGCAATGTTACGTTTCTCGTGCAATTTTACGCTTTCTCATGCAATTTTAAATTTCTCATGCAGTTTTACGTTTCTCGTGCAACTCACGTTCATGTTACTCAAGTCTTTCCTGTGTTTCTCATGTCTTTGCTGTGTTTCTCACGTCTTTCCCGTGTTTCTCACGTTGTCCTTACCATTCACATTCTCATGCAATCTGCATTTCTCATGCAGTTTGCGCTTCTCATGCAGCCTCGGTTCTCATGCCGTCCACATTTTGTTAGTACACACTACTTACGTTTCTCGTTCATTTATGTTCCTTCACGCAGCTTGCATCACATCTCGATTTCTGTTTGATTATTTCAGGTTACCATTTACTTCAGTACTCGGACAAGTTTTCAGGTTTTTAGGCTTGAGCTTACATTGGTTTGCCTATTACACCTCAGTTACTCGGCCTGGTAATCGCACATGACTGGCATACGTCGGTCCCGTTCTTATAGTGTGTTCTTCAGGGGAGGGGCGGTTGGTAAGTCTTGGGGGCGATTGTTATGTTCTTGGTTATGTCTAGTTTATTTTTAATTTTTTCGGTTTATGCAATCTCAAACAGCAGATATTGCGATTTTACGTTTGTCATGCAAATCATGTTTCTCATGCGATTTATGTTTCTCATGCAAATCATGTTCCTCGTGTGATTTATGTTTCTCATGCAAATCATGTTTCTCATACAATTTACGTTTCTCACGTTTCCCAGGTTACTCATGTTTTTCCAGTTACTCTCGTCTTTCCATGTTACTCTCGTCTTTCCATGTTACTCTCGTCTTTCCATGTTACTCTCGTTTTTCCATGTTACTCACGTCTTTCCCACGTTTCTCACGTTTTCCAAGTTTCTAACATTTCCTAAATTTCTCACGTTTCTCTCGTTTCCCGTGTTTCACCCATTTCCCTGTGTTATTTTCGTTTCCCCGTGTTGCTCTCGTTTTTTCCCCATGTTATTAGGTTCATGTTCATACGCGATTGGTCTTGTCTTTTCTGCACTCACATCCTCATACTTGTCAGATACCAAGGGGTGGTTGTGTCATGGGCTGGTTGGCTGTTTATGTTCTCTGTTCGTTTTCACACAGTAGGGCTGTCTATATTCTCCCACTGCAGGTTACCCATCACGTCTATGGGTTTAATAGATTGAGGTGATCGTTTTTAATTGGCTTGTTCAGTGGCAAGTCTCCTCATCTGTTCTCATGTAGCTTACTTTCTTGATCATACATCACAGGACACATTAGCTTCATTACATAGTGGGTTATATAGGCACCTCTGGTGATTGGACACTGGTTAACGCCCAATTAAGGAGAATTCCTCCCCTATATAACCCCTCTCATATGGGAGGCACCTCAGTTTTTTCGCCAGTGTCTATGGTGGTTGGTCACGTAAAACATGTGCTCTGAAGAAAGCTCTGTGCAGGTCCCTGCGGGGGCCTAAGGGCTACAACAAACCGGATCCATATCTCGGGCCGATATTTTGACTCCCAAGATGGTATGGCACCCGGGCCTCGTCATCCGAAGAGACAAGGTTTTGCCTGTAAGTCCTCTCCTATTGGAAGACTGGGCTCTGGGAAAACCAGACTTGGTGTACTATTTACATAGTGGCACGATAGTTTCTGGCAGAGTCTTTTACAAGGTCCAGGTAGGAGGTTCTTCTGAGAAGGAACCCCAAAAAAACCTGAAGGTTGGCACAACTCTGCCCGCTGTGATGGGTGAAGGCTGGAATCTGTCTGTTTTCAGCAATTCCTGCGGCGAGGACAGGTAAGAGAAGTTAATCCTATATAAATGTATATTATGGATTTCTTCATTGAGTAGTTGTATGTCTTACCTGGTTTTCACCACTAGAGGGAGTAAGAGCAGCTTGATGCATACTTACATGCCTTTCAGATGCTCAGTGAAGCCTGGTTCTTCCAGATGACTCACGTTTCCACTGCACTCTCTGCCACAATAAAGGTAATACAGGGGTCCCACGTAGTACGGGGGTCCCGCGCCGCTCCGATGGTGGTCCCCTTAACCCTGGATGTCCGGTGGTCCGCATGCATGCGTGCTAAGCGCGCTCCCGTATTAATGGAGGGGGGGTGGTTGCGAGCCGTGCACGTTGGCGTGCAAGGCGCTGTACTGCGCAGGCGCCAGGAGGCAATTTTAAAAAGCCCAGAGCGCCAGGGGGCTGTAAGTGGAGACACAGGAGCTGTGGGCAGTAAGCATCCTAAGGGATTGGATCCAGGCAAACCTAAGACACCTACTCAGCATCAGGTTGTGCAGTTTAAGCATATATATTTATTGTGAGACTTTGAGCACAACAGTGATTGCACTTTGTACTAGTACCTCTGCTTTGTAGCTTAGGACTATGTCTCCTCGTAAGAGGGTCTCAGGGGGAGGTAACAACGGCACTGGTAAATCACTGCCTAGGTCTAGGGGTTCTAAAAATGCCTGTAAGTTACCACCCCCCCCCCCCTGCAAGACTGGAGCCAGCCTCACAGGATAAGTCAGTGCACCTGTCAGGTTTTTCAGCCTCTCCTAATATTTCAGCCCTGGTATATGTCACTGAGGACCCAAGGACGGGCCCAGGGGCAGAAAAAGACTTGGAGGCGAAAGCCTGCCAAGCAGAGCCCAAAAGCTTCCTTGTGAAGGGGCGCCCCCACTCGGCCGAGTGGGGGGAAGGCTCCTGCAGTTTGCAGAAGCCTGGCGGGAAGAGATCTGGGACAAGTGGGTGGTCTCCTCTGTATCTCTGGGCTACAAGCTAGAGTTTCAGGAGATTCCACCTTCTCGCTTTCTAAGGTCAAGGATCCCCAGGGATCCAGTAAAGCAAAGACCGCTATTCCTGGCCTTAGATCACTTACTATCCCAGGGGGTGATAGTGAAAGTGGACCCAAAAGAACAGGGTTCAGGCTTTTACTCAAATCCAAAGTTCCAAAGCCAAATGGAGGTGTCAGACCTATCCTGGATCTGAACCGGTTTTTATGCATCCGGTCCTTCCGAATGCAGTCAATACGCGCTGTGGTCTCCTCCCTGCAAGGGGGAGAGTTTATGGCATCAATAGATATCAAGGATGCATATCTTCATGTGCCAATGTTTTCCGCACACCAAAAGTATCTAAGGTTCGCGATAGAGCGGCGCCATTTTCAATTTGTGGCTTTGCCGTTCGGGCTCACTACGGCTCCTCGAGTCTTCACAAAGATTCTAGACCCTCTCTTGGCAAACCTAAGAGCTCAGGGTATAGCCGTCATGTCTTATCTAGACGATTTGCTTCTCATAGAGAAAACAGTAGCGCCACAGTGTTACCAGAACGCTAGACCACCTGGAACGCTTAGGTTGGATTATAAACCTAGAAAAATCGCCCCTACAGCCTGCTACCAGGTTGGAGTACCTGGGTATGGTCATTGACACCACTCAAGGCGGGGTGTTTCTACCAAGGCCAAAAGCCTTGGCTATTTGGGGTCTGGTGCGCCTAATTCTGGGCAGAAGATCTTCCCCCCCATTCGGTTGTGCATGAGACTGTTAGGGAAAATGGTCGCCTCCTTCGAGGCCGTTCCATTCGCCCAGTTCCACTCAAGGCCTCTACAAAGATGCATCCTTGCGGCATGGAACAGGAAACTCCAGGCCTTGGATCTTCCTATGTGTCTGTCCCCAGGGACATGCAAGAGTCTCGCCTGGTGGTTACAAACCGAAAATTTGCTGAAAGGCGAAACTTTTCTTCCTCTTCCATGGAAGATTATTACGACAGATGCCAGCCTGATAGGCTGGGGAGCAGTGTTGGAGGAGACGTGCTCGCAGGGGAAATGGTCTGCGATCGAGAAGCTATTGCCCAAAAATGTCTTGGAGATCCGGGCAGTTTATATGGCTCTCATAAAGTGGTCTTACAGACTATGGGGTCTCCCTGTTCGGGTTCAGTCTGACAATGCCACAGCAGTGGCCTATATCAATCACCTGGGTTGTACCAGGAGTCTGGTTGCACAAAAAGAGGTGAATCGCATACTTGCCTGGGCAGAAAGGCATGTTCCATGCCTTTCTGCAGTCTTCATTCCAGGAGTGGAAAATTGGCAGGCCACCAGCAGTTGCGCCCAGGAGAATGGGCTCTGCACCCGAGGTTTTTAGAACATATGTCGCAGGTGGGGTACTCCAGACGTAGATCTGTTTGCGTCCAGATTCAACAGAAAGCTGGACAAATTCGTGCCAAGGACAAGAGATGTTCTTGCTCAGGGGTCGGATGCTCTGACAGTTCTCTGGGATCAGTACAATCTAATTTATGCCTTCCCCCCGTGCCCGCTTCTGTCACGGTTCCTGGGAAGAATCAAGAGGGAAACAAAGTCGGTGCCTTTGGTAGCCCCGGCTTGCCCCAGGCGACCTTGGTACGCAGCCTCGGTTCTCGTGCCACCCACATTTCGTTAGTACACACTACTTACGTTTCTCGTTCATTTATGTTCCTTCACGCAACTTGCATCACATCTTGATTTCTGTTTCATTATTTCAGGTTACCATTTACTTCAGTACCCGGACAAGTTTTTAGGCTTTTAGGCCTGAGCTTACATTGGTTTGCCTATTACACCTTAGGTACTCGGCCTGGTAATCGCACATGACTGGCATACGTCGGTCCCGTTCTTATGGTGTGTTCTTCAGAGGGAGGGGCGGTTGGTCGCAAGTAAGTCTTGGGGGAAATTGTTACAATCTTGGTTATGGCTAGTTTATTTTTTTCTTTTGGTTTATGCAGTCTCAAACAGCAGATATTGGGGACTTCGCTTCTAGCTCTCCTTCTCTGGCTAGGGGGTCAGAGCACGGTAGCTCACCCTCTTTCAGAACCTGGACCGGCCCAAGGCCTCATTGTTCACACATAGCTAGCTGCTCCTTGATCTGATGGCAGAAGTATAAACGCAGGGGGATTGCTTACCCGGCTTCGGCTCGGAAAGCCCAGTTTTTAGGTTGCTGTTCCCTTGTGCATCAGACGCAAGTGCGAAGTAAGTTAGCCTAATGCAGCTCCTGCAGCTACTACTGGCTCAGTGGTTCAGTGTATTCTGGAACCCCCTCTGTGCCTATGCCGGTACCGGTAGGCCCAGGTCTCGGATGCAGATGCCTGCGCCACGCCTTCTTCTCGGTTCCAGCAATTAGGTTCCCATTGGGCTGACGCAGCAGCCTTGTTCGATTCGATCTTTATTTTTGAATGCAAGGGAGGCTTGTTTTGGATCAGAACAAAAGTCTGATATTATTATATCTACCCCTGATCAGATTGAATATAAAGCATGCACGCTGTGAAGTAATACGCTGACAACAGTTCAGCGTAAAATACTTTCTGTTTTAATTAGTTCCTGTTCTCAACTTATATATTAATAGCCGGATATTTCATTATCAAATTAGGCAGGCTTATGCAAACTACAAAATAACCACAAAAACGTATACATCTTATGATAGTACATGACAGTACATAGATTTTAAGCTGGGTCTTTGTCCATATAGATGAGTAGCATTCTATTATAGCCATATAGGGTATCTTGCTTCTTGACTTCGATGTCATCTCTTGGGTGTAGAAGCAGGTGCAGTCTTTTCCGTTAACTCTTGCTGTTCCATAAGGGAGGGGTGGGTTGTGCACATTATCTATTGAGTATGAGTTTAAGGCTAATAAGCAGTAGCTTGTTTGAAACGTATTTATATATTTAAAAGTATATATGGAATAGACATTTCTTTTTTTTTTTTTTTCAAATAACATATTTATTTATATTCAAAGAGTGCATTACACGTCATGCATTACTACAACATAGTAAAACAGCTAGAACAGAAAAGAGAGGGCTGCAGGGACCACCCCCCCCAGTGGCCCGTCCCAGTAGGCCCCCCGAGGGCCGGCAACTGCCAGCCCAGGGGGGGCCCCCGCGAACAACCGGGCCGACCCTTTTAGTCAACGAGTGGCGTTACCCACCTTAGGGTCCAGTAGGGTAGCCCCGCACCCAATCATAAACAGCTACTAACAGTATCAACCTTTCATGAAAAGCAGCATCCACGAAGTAGTGTGCTAGAGGAGCAACAAGGCACGTAAGAGCACCAGCCCTGAGGAAAAGGGAGAAGGAGGCTGGAAGAAAGAAATAGGATTACCAAGCAGTGGAGAGAGAAGAAAAACGAGAGCAGAGATGAGAAGGATAGGAGGTAAGAGGGGTAAGGAGAATGAGAGAGAGAATAGCAAAGGAGAAAAAGAGAAGAAAAAAGAAAAAGGAGGGAGAGGGGAATGTGGGGAAGGAGGGGTAAGGAAAAACAGGGGGTATAGTCACCGTGTGTGGTCCCTGCGGCATTTTCACATCTGGTGCTCCCGGGAGTTCCATGGGCTCCAGACCACATCATGGGCCTCAAGCCTGTCCCGTATCCTGGCGGTCATCCTCTCCATCAACTCCACGTCCTGAACTCTAGCATGGAGTGCTCCGAGAGCGGGGGGCAGCACCTTTTTCCAATGTAGGGCTATTAGGCATCTCGCCGCTGTCAGGATATGTCGTGACAATGTCTTGCGGGACTTCGTCAGTTTAGGGAAAGGGATGCCCAAAAAGAAGGTCTTAGGATCCAGGACCACCCGCCGATCCAAGAGATCCAACAAGAGGCGCCGGACCCCCTCCCAGAAGGGAACCACCAGGGGACATTGCCAGAAAATGTGGAACAATGTGCCTTTGTGGGTCAAGCACCTCCAGCATCTGTCAGAGGTGGTAGGGTAAATGGCGTGAAGGACGTCTGGGGTCATGTACCAGAAAAACAAAATTTTGTACGCGTTCTCCCTGTAGAGCGTGCATAGAGAGCTTTTCGAGGCCTGGGACCATATCGTCTGCCATTGCTCATCCGTTAACTCCTCCCCCAGCTGTTCCTCCCACTTGAGCATATAAGCATGTCTGCGTACTGGAGCTAGCGGGGGTGCATTAAGGATTTTATATATAGCTGATATCAATCCCCTTTGGGCCATGCCCTCTAGGATTATGGTCTCAAAAGCGGAGGGAGGGGAGAATCGCAAGTCAGAGGATATGGTCTGGGCGAAGTGTCGTATCTGCAGATAGCTGTAGAAGCTCTGTTTCGGGAGGTCAAATTTGGACTGAAGATCAGCATAAGACAGCATTCTCCGCGATCTGGGGTCCACTAAGGTCCCCAGATGGAAGAGGTTCCGGGATGACCACGGGTGGGACATCGCATACGTCAGGCTATCTGGCATCTTAGGATGGTACAGGAAGGACGTCAGGAGCGATTTGTCCGAAGACAGGACATATATCTTAGTAAGCTTGCGCCATAGGCCCTGTAGATGGGACATAGATCCTAGCAGTTGGGTCCGGGGAGTCAATGCTGGGGCGCTCCATAGCATACTATTAGGATGCACTGGAGCCATCCAGAGCTTCTCGATTTCCGTCCATCTGTTGTACGACCTCTGGGTGAACCAGGAGGTCACTGCCCGAAGCTGAGCCGCTTGGAGATACTTTACAAGATCCGGAAACGCCAGTCCCCCGGCTGAGCGAGAGGCTGTCATTACCGAGCGGGGGATTCTATGACGCTTGTAATTCCATGTAAAATCAAGCAGGTCCGCCTGTAATTTTCTCAGGTGGTGATATGGTACTGGGATAGGAAGGGTCTGGAAAAGGTAGAGGAGTTTCGGGAGAATCGTCATTTTCACCGAAGCTATCCTACCAAAGAGGGAGATCTGGTGCTTCCGCCATTGGGAAAGTAATTGCCTAATAACACCATACAGGGGCGGGAAGTTGGCCTGATACAGAGATTCAAAGGTCGGGGTGATATGAACCCCCAAGTATTTCAGGGAATCGTTTTTCCAGTGGTATGGAAAAGTGGCTCGGAGATGTTCGACCTCCAGGGACGGCATATTTACCGGGAGGGCTTCCGATTTGCATGTATTAATCTTATAGCCCGATAGGGCGCTGTAGCGGTCCAACTCCCTATGTAGGTTAGGCAGGGATATCCTGGGCTGGGTCAGGGTGAGAATGACATCGTCCGCGAACAACGACACCTTAAATTCCCTGTCCCGAACTGGGACGCCCCTGATATCCGGATTCCGCCGAATGGACACCGCCAGGGGTTCCACACAGATAGCAAATAGTAAAGGTGATAGGGGACAGCCCTGGCGCGTGCCATTAGAGACCAAAAATGCAGAGGATGTAGCGAAGGGGGTTTGAACCTGGGAGGACGGGTTGGAATAAAGGTGGCGTATGGCCCGCAGGAAAGGTCCCCTCATCCCCATGTGCTGCAACGTGGCGAAGAGGAAGGGCCACCCCAGTTTATCAAATGCCCCCCCTATTCGCCACGTCGACTAAATCTATGACCTTCCTAGTATTGTCGCCGGCTTGGCGAAGAGGGACAAATCCCACCTGATCTCTATGGATGAGGGAGGGGAGGACCCTATTGAGCCGGAGGGAGAAGAGTTTCGTAAAGATCTTCAGATCTGTATTCAGGAGTGCAATGGGCCTATAATTGGCGCAGAGAATGGGGTCCTTATCGGGCTTGGGTATCAGGGTTCGGGGTATTTAACAGAAACGCATTAAACAATCTGCCCAAGTAAGGGAGCAGAAGAGGCAGAAACGTTTTGTAGTATTCGTAGGGTAAACCGTCTGGACCCGGGGGGAATAGACATTTCATTGTGATATTTCAATCCTTATAGTTCCCCCCCTTGGAACGTCTATTACAAAACTGTCCCTCATGCTAATGTCCTATCCACGTGGCCCATTCTCCTTCGGCAACTCTTTTGGGCTGTACATAGGGAAGAGTAGTGACTAACTCACCACCCCCCTCGATACAGTTTGGGGAAAGGGGCGATCAGGTGCTCTCTGTCTCTACAGCCTCTCCGCGTGGCATCCTGGGGGAAGAGTGTCTGCAATGGGGTGTAACACGTAATCACCATCAAGTCTTATGTAATCTTCATTGTCAGGTATCTCTTGGTTCATGAACGTGGGAGTAGATTGGTCAACATCTTTTTCTACACACTTCTTAAATCAGGGAAGAACACAGCAGACTATCACAGCTAGGGTCATTAAAATTATCAGAATGGCTATTCCAATCTGTGTTAAAATTCCCTGCCATCCCCCCTTGAGCCAGGTGAAGTACTGATCCCAGGGGTTGGAGAGCCCTGAATTCTTCTTACATTTTTTGGACAGATCCTCAAGTTTTTGGATAGACACTTTACCATTTGGGCCTGTGTTATCTGGGATATAACTGCAGCATGTACTTGTTTCAGGTAACATCTTACACACACACCCCTTTTCCATTAGGACCATATCTAAGGCCAATACAGTTCTGGAAGGTCATATGTGAAGCAGCTTCTAGTTGTTCGGCTAAACCTCGAAGTGCATCTCTGGTGTAATTAACAAACCTTTGTTAATTGTATTAGATATAATTTATCCAGTCTACATTCTTGTTTACAGTGATGATGGGGATCAGAGACTCAAATCCTGCTGCTACTTGGTCTCTTGCTTTGAACTCATCTGGGACCCCTCTTGGGACCCCTATAGCGTCTATTTATACATGAGGGTCAAAACTCCCTGCTCGGCGCTTCTGCTTCTCCTAGTAGGCCTAAGTGTGCTGGCTGTATCTAACTACAACCGTGGAGTGGCTTCTGGGAAAATATGTAGAGGCAATATGGCTTTGGCTAGTGCACATTCTCCTGTCCACTGCCCTGTCAACCTGCTTCTAATCTTCATGTCTCTGCAGATCCAGTACACATCTCCCAAAAACTGGACTTGATTTTGCACCAGATCTGCAGGTGCCTCACTATAAGACCCCTTTCACACCAGGGCGTTTTGCAGGCGCTATAGCGTTAGAAATAGTGCCTGCAATCCGCCCTAAAGAAGCTGCACCCTTGGGCTTTCACACTACAGCGTTGCGCTGGCAGGATGTCAGGGAAAAGTCCTGCCAGCAGCTTCTTTGGAGCGGTGAAGGAGCGGTGTGTTTACCGCTCCTCCACCGCTGCTCCCCATTGAAATCAATGGGTCAGCGCTGTAATACCGCCTGCAAAACGCCGATATTGCGGCGTATTGCCGGCGGTTTTAACCCTTTCTCGGCCGCTAGCGGGGGGTAAAAGCTCCCCGCTAGCGCCCGAAATACGCTGCAAAAACGCCGCTAAAAATAGTGCAATTTTACCGCCCACGCTATGGGCGGTGTGGTGTGAAAGGGGTCTAAGATCCACAGTAACCCTTGGTGAAATTACCAAGGGATCTCCCCACTCACTGATACCGCCCATAGAATGTGTAATTACCAGGATATATGGTGATACCCTCTCCTTGTTTGGGGGTCTTGGTGGCTATGGGATATTCCTTCTTCCAATGTTCACACAGGAAGTGGTTAGTGGTTGTGTTGGTAAATAGGCTGAGTAAACATGTCTCATGTTCGGGGGATATGTTCAGGGGTACCATTCCTAAATGTGGTCTAGCCCCCCCACATACATAGCAATTGGTCTTATTGTGTTTCCGTGCACTGTACCTCATCCACTCGAGCCACAAGTTGATATCTGAGAACCCAGTTTCTGCAGCCATAGTATCCTCAAAGGTAGGGTCTGCTATGGCCACCATGTCCTTTAATGTTGGTATATGGGGCCTAAGGGGGTTTGAGTTAGATGTGGATTGAGGAACACCCCACTCTGGGTTGTTAAACGTATATCTGTTGTTGGAAAGGTATTCTAAAACTGGGATACCCACTCCCCCCACCATAGGCCCAGAACATAGGTTCCACTGTCTCCTGATCTAGGATTTTCAATGGTCAGCCTGAACTCTTTGGTGTAATACTGTGCTTGTTCATTTAGATTCTATCTAAGAGTGAATTCCCATTTTTGACTTGTCTATATTGGTAGTTTTCAGGTTTGTACCCCCAGTTTGTATCCTCAGTGTTCCAACCCACTGCTCCCCAGGAATCACAGTTGTTACCCTAATAGGAATCAGTAACGCATACATACACAGTCATGGGTCTTACTGTTTCATCCCAGGTCCGGATCACGTACATAGTACCTGGAATTATCTGTTAATAAGAGGATATAAAAGTGGCAACATGTGTATTGGATGAGTTATACCAGAATTGTGTTATACCATCTTTTTGTTCGATGGCTACCTCTTGTGCCTGAGCAATGATTACAATGAAAAGGATATACAGAATCATTTTGGTCCCCTCAGCCTCTTCCTCAGGTACCGGGACTTTCTTGCAGTGGGAGGCATGCATCCATGTGTTTTTCCCAGCCACCTTGACTGATATGGCAGTTGTTAGGAGAACCTGGAAAAGACCATCATATCTGGGTTCAAGGGTATGTTTTCCCAATCACCAGGGACCAGATTGTGTGTTCCTGTATCTAGCTCAGGATCTGGAATAGATGAAAACCCTTGGATTCGGATTAATATTGGTGTCATGGTTATGCATTAGAGTTGTTCTCCTTACCTGTCTGCATGTGTTCATTTCTAGAGACCAGCCGAGCTTCACCTGACTGCTTTTATTTCCTTCCTCTGGAATGGCTCCACCCTAGCCCCTATCAGACTACACTATATTAACCTTTGCACTGCTAGCCTATCCTGCTGATCAACCTTTGTGTATTAGCTTCCTGTTTCCTGTCGTGTGCTCTGCTTCTGATTTCCGTTACCGACCTTGGCGTGTTCTGACCATCCCTGCTTGCCTGTGACCCTGACCTATTGGCGTGTACCCGACTATTCTGTTCTGCTTGTGGCCCCGACCTTGGCTTTGTCCCTCACCATCCCTATCCTCCTGTTACCTACTGTGGGTGTGAGCTGGGGGACCCTGGGGGTCGCGACCTGGAGCCAGTTGCAGCCAAGACCATCTTCACCACTCGAAGCTCTGGTGAACACCAGCTGGCTCTTAGACTCCGCGCCCCGGGGAATCTTACGCTCTTACCCCAGTGGGATCTGTCCCCCGTCTGCAGCCATCAGCCGTAGGGTCCACAGCCTTGCGGTGCATCCCCAACCCTACGGTGTGCACCTGTCACCTGGGCTCTAGGTGACCTGACAATTGGTTAATTCACGAGATAAAGCAGTCACATAATCAGTCAATACATCAGATTGGAGCTGTAATTGCTGTGAGAAGTAACAATCCAGTCTGGGGGCTGAACCAAGCAATATCTCATAGGGTGCCAGACCATGGTTTCCCCTTGGAGTGTACCTAACACTGAATAAGGCAATGGGTAGGCTATCTGGCCAACTCATTCCCATTTCCTGAGACATTTTTAGCATTTTAGATTTTATTGTGCCATTCAACCTCTCCACTTTCCCACTGCTCTGAGAATGGTATGGGGTGTGGAAAGCTAGTGTGACCCCTAAAGCTGCCCATATTTCCTTTGTCACTGAGGCTGTGAAAGCCGACCCCTGATTGCTCTCTATGACCTCTGGGACACCATATCTGCACACTGTTTCTGTTAGAAGTCTTTTAGCTGTGGTCTTTGCTGTCATGTTGGTGATGGGATAGGCTTTAAATGATGGGAGGGTCCACTATACCACTGCAGGAAAAAATTGATTGTGGAAGAACACGGTCTCTTGTTTAATTCCATGATTCCTTCAACTTTTGTGGCTCCTTTTTTTGATTCACACTTCTTTCTTTTCTTTGTCAGCTGCTTCCTGTTGCTCCTTGAGGTGAGTCTTGTCCGCAGGAGGGTTTTGTAGAATCATAGTGGTTTGCACAGTCTTTTCAGGGTTATCTATCGGGTCATCCAGGATGGGCGCATTCACTATGCTGAACACTTCTCGCGTTCCATTTGCAGTGTGTTTCGCAGCGGTATCTGCCAGGTGATTGCCCTGTGCTTCTTGAGATACCAATTTGCCGTGTGCCTTCACCTTAGGTATAGCCACTTGTGAAGGGAGGCATAAGGCGTCCATTAAGTCCTTGATGGCTGTACTGTGTTTCACAGGTGTTCCTGCTGCTGTCAGGGACCCTCTGGTTTTCCTTCTGTAAATTTACATGCCATAGTTAGGGCCTGGAGTTCTGCTTCCTGGGCAGATATGGTGGAAGGTAATGCTAAAGCCTGAAGAACTGTATCTTCGTTGGTGACTGCGTATCCTGTGTGGTACCGTCCAGTGCTGTCTGCATACCTGGAACCATCCACAAAAATTGTCAAGTCAGGATTCTCAAGAGCTGTTTCACTGACTGTTGGCAGGTGTGGTGTTTCCATCTTCAACACTTCAAGGCAGTCTTGAATGGTAACGTGAGGGTCAGTCTCCAAATAGGTTCCCCCCTCGAGAGGAGAAAGCAGAGTGGATGGGTTAAGGATGTTGCATTGGAGGATGGTGAAGTTTTCAGGGAGGAGTAAGGCCCATTGGAGTCTGAGGTGTCTCTGTGAAGACAGGTGTTTAGGTTGTACTTGGTTTAGTATGGCCGTTTATGTCATGAGGGGCGAGGAGGATTAGAGGGTGGCCCAGCACAAAGTCAGTGGTCTTGTCCAGAAGGGCTTGGGCTGCGAAAACGTCTCTAAGGTAGGAGGGTCCCCCCTGGCTACCGAGTCCAACCGGCAGGAGTAGTAGCCAATGGGTCTGCGTCTGTTGCCATGGGCCTGAGTCAAAACTCCTGTGGCATGTCCTTGTCTCTCTGAGACAAACAGTTTGAAAGTCTTTTCATAGTCCGGGAGGCCCAATGCAGGGGCCGTGGAGAGAATCTCCTTCAGAACTTCAAAATTGTCCACAGCTTCTGGGGAAAGTGAGAAGGGATCGGATTTCAGGGCATCATAGAGAGGTTGCATCAAGAGGGAGGCTCCTGGGATCCAAGAACGGCAGTAGGAGATTAATCCTAGAAAGGCGTGAAGAGGCTTTTGACCTTGAGGCAAAGGGATGGCCTTGATTGCAGCAACTCTTTCTTCAGTGAGATGTCGGGTGCCTTGGGAAATGCAGTGGCCTAGGAAAATCACCTACTCTATGCACCACTGGACCTTTTGCTTTGAGGCCTTGCATCCCTGCTCAGCCAGGTAGTAGAGGAGGGTTTCAGAGAAGATTGAGGTGTCACCACATTGGAGGGTATCTGCACAAAGCTGGGGATCATCTAGATACTGAAGGAGTACAATGTCTGGGTGTAACTTCATCCATCCAGGTTTCCAAAATGAGGGCCATCGCCTTGGCGAATTGGGATGGGGAGTTCTGGGCACCTTGCGGCATAACAGTCCAGGTGTAGCAGGCAAGTGACCTGAATTCTAGCGGAGAAGATCCATGTGATCCGGAGAAGGGCGGGGTGGTGGACGAGGTTGGGGCAGATACGGTGTATCAGAGGCCATCATCAGAGGAGTTACCTTTTTACTGCTCTGTGCAGATTCTAGGCCCTTTGCTACTAATAACATCTCAAGATCCATTACTCTATATTCTGGGCGTGATAGGATCGGACCCTTTCAAATTGATTCTTTAAGACCTGAGACAAATGCGACAGCTAGCATGTGTCTATGTGCCTTGTTCAGCACGCTAAAACCCAATTCAGTAGATATTTGTGTTATTCTGTTGTGATATTTCTCATATTTGCAGATATTGGCTTCAGGCGTTTTGAAGTGGAGATGTGAACCATCTCCATAGAGAATAATAGATTTTTTTTTTTTTTAAGCTTCAAGCTACAAAACGCTCAGATGTGAATGTGAAAGGCTCTTTATCTTCTCAGATGGTAAAGCTGCCCATTCCTCTTGACAAAAAGTCCTCCAGTTCCTGTAAATTCTTGGGCTGTTTTGCATGAACAGCACATTTGAGATCTCCCCAGAGTGGCTCAATGATATTGAGGTCAGGAGACTGAGATGGCCACTGCAGAACCTTCACTTTATTCTGCTCTAGCCAATGACAGGTCGACTCGACCTTGTGTTTTGGATCATTGTCATGTTGGAAGGTCCAAGTACGTCCCATGTGCAGCTTCCTGGCTGATGAATGCAAATGTTCCTCCAGTATTTTTTGATAACTGTAAAGCATTCATCTTGCCAACAATTATGACTAAATTTCCTGTGCTTTTGTAGCTTACACCCCCAAAACATCAGTGATCCACCTCTGTACCTTTTATCATCGGCCTTGTTGACTCATCTCCAAATGTAGTGTTTATTGTTGTGGCCAAAGAACTACATTTTAGTCTCATCACTCCAAATTAATTCTAGTTGGTCTACCTGACCGTAATTTATTTTCAACAGAACCTGTCATATTCCACTTCTTGATTAGTTACATACTAGGTGAGGTTGAAAAGACACAAGTCCATCAAGTCCAACCTATGTGTGTGATTATATGTCAGTATTACATTGCATAGCCCTGTACGTTGCAGTCATTCAGGTGCTTATCTAATAGTTTCTTGAAACTATCGATGCTCTCCATTGAGACCACCACCTGTGGAAGGGAATTCCACATCCTTACTGCTCTTACAGTAAAAGAACCCTCTACATAGTTTAAGGTTAAACCTCTTTTTTTCTAATTTTAATGAGTGTCTACGAGTCTTGTTAAACTCTCTTTTTCGAAAAAGTTTTATCCCTATTGTGGGGTCACCAGTATGATATTTGTACATTGAAATCATGTCCCCTCTCAAGCGTCTCTTCTCCAGAGAGAATAAGTTCAGTGCTCACAACCATTCCTCATAACTAATATCCTCCAGACCCTTTATTAGCTTTGTTGCCCTTCTTTGCACTCACTCCATTTCCAGCACATCCTTCCTGAGGACTGGTGCCCAAAACTGGACAGCATACTCTAGGTGTGGCCGGACCAGATTCTTGTAGAGCGAGAGAATTATGAATGAGCTTGATGTTCAGGTCGAACATAAGTGTGACTCGAACATCGGGTGTTTGCCCACTCGCAGTACAGCGAACATTATGGGGCATTCGCGGCAAATTCGAGTGCCCGTGGAACGCCCCATAATGCACTGCGAGATCGCAGTGCATTGCTGTATGATGATTGGCCAAAGCATGCACCTGACCTGCATGCTTTGGCCAAACACAGCGCCCTCTGCTAAGAGAGTCATAATTGGCCAGAGGCAGGGCCCCCCACACTGTATAAGGCTGCTTACATGGCTGCGTGTAGTGTTGTTGGCGTGGACAGAGAGATAGCTTGAGTTAGATTATGCAGGCAGGTTATTCAGTTAGTTGCAGTGTATTTGAGATATATATACTCGAATAGACCAGTGATGGCGAACCTTGGCACCCCAAAAGTTTTGAAACTAAATTTCCCATGATGCTCATGCACTCTGCAGTGTAGTTGAGCATCATGGGAAATGAAGGTCCAAAACATCCGGGGTGCCAAGCTTCGCCATCACTGGCATAGACCATATATTCAGTGTTTACTCTATATTCAGTCAGTGCATTAATATTATATATATATATATATATATATATATATATATATATATTTCTAGATTGTAAGCTCTAACGAGCAGGGCCCTCTGATCCCTCCTGTATTGATTTGTATTGTAAGTGTACTGTCTGTCCTCATATTGTAAAGCGCTTTGCAAACTGTTGGCGCTATATAAATCCTAAATATATATATATATATATATATATATATATATATATATATATATATATATATAATCTCTATCTCTCACACACACACACACACACACACACACACACACACTCTTGTTTGTTTATTGTAGCAGGGCGGTACCTTGCAGCGGCAGATCCAGGGGGGGGCAACGGGGCAATTGCCCCCTCCGAGAATATGGCCAGCGGGTGCCAGCGCGGCCGGTTCCGCGGGTGACTGGCTGCGCTGAGTGGACGGGTGAGGGGGGGGGCGCTGGGCGGCTTAGGAGGGCTGCTGGCCAATCAGGAAGCCAGCGGACAGGGGAGCAGGGAGATGACATCTCTCACTGCCCTGCATCCCTCCAGTTCCGCCCTCACTGTGCAGGAAGTTGTGTGCAGCAGAGAGATTACATCATCTCTCTGCTGCCTATTTTCACTCTGGAC
The DNA here is from genome assembly GCF_037356315.1 of Lithobates pipiens. Lineage (NCBI taxonomy): Eukaryota > Metazoa > Chordata > Amphibia > Anura > Ranidae > Lithobates > Lithobates pipiens. Next base: position 641,632,969 of record NW_027507903.1, read on the forward strand.
TCAACAAAAGACCACCTTAGCAGAAAAGTGACACAGTAGGTGACAATCCGCAATGTGTGGCAGGCTACGTGGCAAGTGACAATCAGCAATGTGTGGCAGGTGACGTGGCAAGTGACAATCTGCAATGTGTGGTAGGTGACGTGGCAAGTAACAATCCGCATTTGGTGACAAGTTGGCAGGCGACATGGCGAAAGACACGCTCAGGGCTCCCATTGATTCTGCATTATGGTGAGTTGAACCATTTCATTTTATATTACAATGTATTAATAGAAATAATGCGCTTCAATCATCCTGACACCATAACAGCCATGGCGTAATGATTGAAGTGCCAATACCAGCCATTTCCCATATAAATTGCCATAACCTATTTTATAGAAGTGCCCCTCCCGAGACTAGACGCTGGATACGCCCCTGGTACCTTGCCAGGTCTAATAAGCAGCCAGTTCACTAACGAGTCAGCTTTGTTCTGGGCTCTGTCCAAGGCTCTAGGCTACCAACTGGAGACAACTCCGCCTTGCAGACAGGAGGTCTTGGCATGGGAGGCAGTAGGGCTTGGCCTAGGAGAGAGAGAGGAGGGAGCCAGTGCAGCATGAAGCTGCAAGCACAGAGGTGCAGAACGTAGGGTCTGGGGAAGACAGACCAAGTCCTAAGGTGTAAGGCCTGAGCAGGAGTGCTGTGTTTTTAGCCAGGAAGGCTGAATGCTAGTTGTTTCCGAAGCAAGACTGTAATGCTGAATACTCCTGCGAGGGAATCTGATGTTTATTATTGAAATTTGTTTCTTTTGAATAAAAATGGGCTGCCACGCCCTTGAAGATGCAGTCGGGACTGACGCGATTTCTTCAACTTGGATGCACCACTAGAGCTTAATCACCCCGGATCGTAACAGTTGGTGGAGAAATTGGAATTGGGGCGAGGATGGTGCTGGTCCAGATCCTTGCATGCTTGAAACTGTGAGTGTCAGAGACTGTGTGTATTGCTGTTGCTGTGTGAAACAAAGCGATGGGTGCTGTGTCTCAGCTGTAAGGAGACAGGAAGTTCAATGTCTGTGATTCCAAATCTGCAGACTGGGTGAGACAATGTGACTGTGCACACAGGAGTGGAAGTGACCCCAAATGGGTGATCCCCTGTTTGTGCTAAAAAGGACGATGCCCGAGCGCCCCTCTATGGATGGGCCGCCACTGCAGAAAAGAGGGCGGGAGAGGGAAAGGAGGAAAGAAGGAGGGAAAGAGAGAAGAAAGGAAAGAGGCGCAGAGCCTACACCACAATAGAAATGTGTATTACAGAGTTTAACAAATCAGCAGATAAAGATACTCCAAACACCTGGTGATGGCGCTTCAATCATCCCAGCACCATGATTGTTATGGTGTCAGGATGACTGAAGCTCATTATTACTATTATTACATAGTAAAATAGAATGAAATCATTCAACTCACCATAATCCAGAATCGGTGGGACCGCTGAGCTTGTCACTAGCCACGTTGCCTGCCACCAGATGCCATCAGGTGCCCCCAGCAGAATCTTTTCTTGCATCAGGTGTCCCCAGTGGAGCCCCTCCTTACATCTGGTGTCCCCAGCAGAGTCCCTCCTTACATCTGGTGTCCCCAGCAGAGCCCCTCCTTACATCTGGTGTCCCCAGCAGAGCCCCTCCTTACATCCAGTGTCCCCAGCAGAGCCCCTCCTTACATCCAGTGTCCCCACCAGAGCCCCTGCTTACATCTAGTGTCCCCAGCAGAGCCCCTGCTTACATCCAGTGTCCCCAACAGAGCCCCTGCTTACATCTAGTGTCCCCAGCAGAGCCCCTCCTTACATCTAGTGTCCCCAGCAGAGCCCCTCCTTACATCTAGTGTCCCCAGCAGAGCCCCTCCTTACATCTATCAGGTATCCCAGAGCAGCAGTGTCTCTGCTACCATTACAGAATATTTAATATTTAATTTAATATTTAAGGAAATTGAGGCATACAGTATACTATCCTACTTTAAAATAAACTGTTCCAAGTCAGAAGCCTTGATGATAGCAGTCCCAGAGAAACCGCCGAGATTAATAAAACTAAATTACAAATTTAATTGGACGGATCAAGGCCTAAAATATTTAGGAATAATGATTGCAACAGACCCCAATAAAATATATGAATTACATTTTGCGCCGGCATTGAAGATGGTACGTGGATGCCTGGAGAGATGGCATAGGGGAATACATTCTTGGTTTGGAAGAAATAATATAATCAAGATGAATATTCTGCCAAAACTCCTGTACCTCCTCCAGGCAATTCCAATTCTAATGCCAAGGAAATTTTTCAGAACTATACAAACATTATTCATGAAATTTATATGGGCAGATAAACAACCAAGGATACGGAGGACACTATTAACATTACCGAAGCAATGCGGGGGACTGGCAACACCCGACATATATAAATATTATCAGGCAATACATCTAGGCCGACTGTTGGACTGGTGTCGACATGGAGACCAGAAAATATGGGTAAACTTAGAGCAACCACAATGTAGGGAGCTATTACATAGAGCACCTTGGTGCTATAGAAACCTGACATCGGATACGAAGTTACATCCTACAATAGGACCCACACTACAGATATGTTACAATCTCTTAGTTAAGAATAAGATATCGACACAGAATTCCCCTCTAGTCCCTATATTAGGTAATCCCCGATTCATACCAGGTATACAGAAAGGACCTTTTGACAAGCTGATTAAAAAAGGAATATATCAAGCCTCGCATTTCATAAAAATAGGCAAATGGCCAACAATGCAGGAGATGATGGATAGAAAAGGCCCCTTTCAATTAGATTTCTGGCAGGCGGCACAACTAGGACATTTTTTAAGTACAGAGATAGCGCCAGAGTTATTAGACCGTGGCTATACGCCATTTGAGAAACTCTGTATGGAAAAGGAGCCAATTACGCATGTAATTTCGAAAATTTACGCGTTATTGATTAAACCAGTAGAAAATTTTCAGCTACCCTTCTTTCAGAAGTGGGAAATAGACCTAGGAAGGACTTTTTCCGAGGAGCAGAAGAAAAATATGATACAATCTATCTTTAAAACAGCAACATGTACAAAACTACAAGAAACTAATTATAAAATCATTTCACAGTGGTACAGAACACCAGAAAAACTTCAAAAATATTTCCCTCATACATCAAGTAAGTGTTTGGAGGTGTCAGAAAGAAGTGGGAAATTTTCTACATATATTTTGGTCATGCCCAAAAATTGAGAAATATTGGAAGGACGTACAAGAGATTATTCAAAAATTCAGTGAAGTAGAAATACGGGAGGACCCAGCAGTATTTCTCTTGCATTCGTCAGAGATCCCGGGGAATATTTATAGGAATTCCATCCTGTGTCACTTGGTAAACACAGCCAAGGCATGTATAACACTTAGGTGGAAACAGACACAACCCCCTAGTGTGAGCATGTGGCTGAAGAAAGTTGAGGAGGTGAACAGGATGGAAGACCTAATATGGACAGCTAGGAAAAGAAGAAAAACCTACTTAGAAATATGGACACCATGGAATCTTTATATTTATTCGGAGGAGGGAAAGAGACAGATTGATGCGATCTAAGGGGGAGGAGGGGGAGATATAGGGGAAGGAGATGAGAACTTCCCCTCTCCTCCTCCCCTTCTTGGTCTGTGGGGGTGTTGAGGGGGATGGTTTGGGGTGGGATTTTTTTTTTTTGGGGGGGGGGGGGAACAAGGATGGAAATAAAGGGGGGGAGATGAGAAATAAGAAGATAACAATAAAACTTTGGCCTGGCTGGGAATAGTACCAACCCAGGACCAGACATAGGGTATGTGGGACCGAATTCAGAAGGAGGAGTTTCCGCGACCTCGTCCCCATACATTACCATCAACTTAGCTTTTTTTTCCTTGGATTTATATATTACACTATAAGGGAAGCAAGAGGTAAAGGAAATAGAACGAATTGTTATGTTTTTCTTTTTACTATGTATAAATATGGAAATTCGATGTATGATATTCAGACTGTTTATGTAAAATTCCATTCTTGTTTATATGAAGGAAAAAAAGGGGAAAAAATAAAGAAATTGAAAAAAAAAATTCTCTGCTGCCCACAGCTTCCGGCACAGTGAAGGCAGAACTGCAGGGATGCAGGGCAGTGAGAGATGATGTCATCTCCCTGCTCCCCTGCCTGCTGGCCTACTTCCTGATTGGCCAGCAGCCTGCTCAGACACTAAGCCTCCAAGCTGCCCCCCCTCACCCGCCCACTCACCAACCGAGCCGCCCGCGCTGTCACCCGCGGAACCAGCCACGCTGCCACCCACGGAACTGGCCGTGCTTTCACCCACGGAACCGCCCGTCTGCAGAACGTCGCCCGCGCTGTCACCCGTAATTCTCAGAGGGGGCAATTGCCCCGTTGCCCCCCCCCCCTGGATCCGCACCTGCCTTACATCTAGTGTCCCCAGCAGAGCCCCTCCTTACATCTAGTGTCCCCAGCAGAGCCCCTCCTTACATCTAGTGTCCCCAGCGGAGCCCCTCCTTACATCCAGTGTCCCCAGCGGAGCCCCTCCTTACATCTATCAGGTATCCCAGAGCAGCGGTGTCTCTGCTACCATTACAGAATATTTAATATTTTATTTAATATTTAATTTAATATTTAAGGAAATTGAGGCATACAGTATACTATCCTACTTTAAAATAAACTGTTTCAAGTCAGAAGCCTTGATGATAGCAGTCCCAGAAAAATTACGAGATTAATAAAACTAAATTACAAATTTAATTGGACGGATCAAGGCCTGAAATATTTAGGAATAATGATTGCAACAGACCCCAATAAAATATATGAATTAAATTTTGCGGCGGCATTGAAGATGGTACGTGGATGCCTGGAGAGATGGCATAGGGGAATACATTCTTGGTTTGGAAGAAATAATATAATCAAGATGAATATTCTGCCAAAACTCCTGTACCTCCTCCAGGCAATTCCAATTCTAATGCCAAGGAAATTTTTCAGAACTATACAAACATTATTCATGAAATTTATATGGGCAGATAAACAACCAAGGATACGGAGGACACTATTAACATTACCGAAGCAATACAGGGGACTGGCAACACCGGACATATATAAATATTATCAGGCAATACATCTAGGCCGACTGTTGGACTGGTGTCGACATGGAGACCAGAAAATATGGGTAAATTTAGAGCAAGCACAATGTAGGGAGCCATGGGCGTCCGCAGAACTTTTTCCAAGGGGGGGCATCATTTTAAGGCCGCTCATGCTCCGCCCCTTTTCGGCAATCTCATGAAAATCTTTCCACTGGTAATACATATGTGTTATGTAACAGATAATTCATCTTCACTTTGTATTGGAAGTTACTCAGGTGGCTGCGTACCATGCCCATATAGCCTAGAGAACGTACATCTTTTTACATTGCAATACATCTGTTGTGGCCATATTTTGATCTCATACTGTCACTGTATAGGCAGTTTTCATAAAGATAAAAATATGGCAACAACAGATGTATTGCAATGTAAAAAGATGTACATTCTCTAGGCTATATGGGCATGGTACGCAGCCACCTGAGTAACCTTGCGGATGCCCATGCTTTCAAAAACCAGCCCTGGAAAAAATTTCATACCAGCCTCACAGCATTATTATACCAGCCCAACAGTATAACGTCATTATTTTCTTGTTCATGAAAGGGAAAACCATACATTTTACCAGTTAATAGTGGTAAGTGATCAATCATCAAGGGGGACCCCAGGAACTGAGAACATGGGGGGGGACCACCTTCTGCAGAAAGAATACTCGAAGGTAAGGGGGGTGGGTTACTAATATAAGGAGGAAACCCTTTAAATCAGTGCCCCTTACATTATCGTATTCACCCCCCCCTTACATCAGTGACCCCCCCCCCCCGACTGGCCTGGCGGTGCTTTTACTGACCTCCTCTCAGGTGCACTGTGCAGGGCTCAGTCAGTCGGCTACAGCTTGGTAGCTCTGGTTTTATCCTATAGTCTCCTGTCCACAGTCCACACAAGTCTGACTTGTCTCCCATGACCCCCATCCTGGCGGTGCTCCCACTCTTGACTCCTCTCCAGACTCCCTGCAGGAGATGGTCAGAGACTGCAAGAGCTCAATGCAGCCTCACCAGTGTCCATCAAATGCAGCCTCACTGTGTCCATCAAATGCAGCCTCACTGTGTCCATCAAATGCAGCTTTACTGTGCCGTGAATGCAGCCTCACTGTGTCCATCACTGCAGCCCCTCCTGTGCCCCATGTCCCAGTCTGCAGTCCCTGTCTGTGGGAAGGTGTGTTGTTGATGCCTGGTACGGTACCTTGCATGCCAGCAGGATATCCATGATGGCCAGCAGCAGGCAGGGTCTGTTCTCGTTTTGGATGGGGACGGTGCTCCTTCCAGAGGATCTGTCTGCTGTGAGATGGAGTGGTCCCTGGCCACCTGGACCTTCAGCTGTCCTCATTTTCCAGCCCCAGTCAGCCTGTCCTCTGGTTCTGGGGAAGTGGAGAGCACTGGGTGGGAGTTGGAGAGAAGGGGGAGCAAAGAGTACTGGCGGGGTTGGAGAACACATGGGTGGGGGCAAAGAGCGAGGGGGAGTGGAGATCACAGGGGTGGGGAGCGGAGAGCGCTGGGGGGGAACTTGAGAGCACTGGGGGGGCCAATAAGAACAGGGGTAGAGAGCACGGTAGGCTGAGAGCACTGGGGGGCTAAGAGTGTGGGGTGGTGAAGAGCACTGGGGGGGGGGGTAGAAAAACAGGGGTGGAGAGCATGGGGGCTGGAGAGTACTGGGGGGTACGAAGAGCAGGGGGGAGTGGAGAGCAATGGGGGGAGCTTGAGAGCACCAGTGGGGGCCAGAAAGAACAGGGGTGGAAAGCACGGGGGACTGGAAAGCACTATGGGGGGTGGAGAGCACTGGTAGGGTTGGAGAGCACATGGGTGGGGGAAAAATGCAGGGGGAGTGGAGAGTACAGGGGTGGGGAGTGGAGAGTGCTGGGGGGAGCCAAAAAGAACAGGGGTGGAGAGCACAAAGGGTAGAGAGCACTGGGGGGGCTGGAGAACACCAGGGGGGCAGAAAGAACAGGGGCGGGGAGAATGGGGGCTGGAGAGCACTGGGGTGGGGGCTGGAGAGTGATGGGGAGAGCTGAAGAGCACTGGGGGGTGAGAAAGAACAGGAGGGAGAGCACTGGGGGGAGTGGAGAGCACTGGGCAGAGAGCACTGGGGGGAAGAACAGGGGGAGAGCACTGGAGGGTAGAGGAGAGCACTGGGGGGGAGCACTGGGGGAGAGCAGTGGGGGAAGTGGAGGGCACGGGGGGGAGAACAGGGGGAGAGCACTGGAGGGAGTGGAAAGCACTGGGGGGGGGAAAGAACAGGGGGAGAGCACTGGGGAGGAGAACAGGGGGAGACCACAGAGGGGAGAGGACTGGGGGGAGAGGAGAGCACTGTGGGGGGGATGGGGGGGAGCACTGGGAGGAGTGGAGAGCACTGGGAGGGACAGGGGGGAGAGCACTGGGGGGGCAGGGGGGGAGAGCACTGGGGGGGACAGGAGGGGACAGCACTGGGATGGTGGCTAGAGAAGGATGGGGAGAGCTGGAGAGCAGGGGGGCAGCAAGAACAGGGGAGGAGAAAACTGTGGGGGGGGGGGGGGGGCAGGAGAGTGTGGTGGAGGAGAGCACTGGGGGGGGGGACAAGGGGGAGAGCACTGGGGGGAGTGGAGAGCACTGTGGGGGGGAGCACTGGGGGGTGAACGGGGGGAGTGGAGAGCACTGGGATGGTGGCTAGAGAAGGATGGGGAGAGCAGGGGGGGCAGCAAGAACAGGGGAGGAGAGAACTGTGGTGGGGGGCAGGAGAGTGTGGTGGTGGAGGAGAGCACCGGGGGGGTGCAGGAGAGTGTGGTGGTGGAGGAGAGCACTGGGGGGGGGGGGCAGGAGAGTGTGGTGGTGGAGGAGAGCACTGGGGGGGGGCAGGAGAGTGTGGTGGTGGTGGAGGAGAGCACTGGGGGGGGGGCAGGAGAGTGTGGTGGTGGAGGAGAGCACTGGGGGGGGGCAGGAGAGTGTGGTGGTGGAGGAGAGCACTGGGGGGGCAGAAGAGTGTGGTGGTGGAGGAGAGCACTGGGGGGGCAGAAGAGTGTGGTGGTGGAGGAGAGGACTGAGGGGAGGGCAGGAGAGTGTGGTGGTGGAGGAGAGGACTGAGGGGAGGGCAGGAGAGTGTGGTGGTGGAGGAGAGCACTGAGGGGAGGGCAGGAGAGTATGGTGGTGGAGGAGAGCACTGGGGGGGGGCAGGAGAGTGTGGTGGTGGAGGAGAGCACGGGGGGGGGGGGGCAGGAGAGTGCGGTGGTGGAGGAGAGCACTGGGGGGGGGCAGGAGAGTGTGGTGGTGGAGGAGAGCACGGGGGGGCAGCAGAGTGTGGTGGTGGAGGAGAGCACTGGGGGGGCAGGAGAGTGTGGTGGTGGAGGAGAGCACTGGGGGGGGCAGGAGAGTGTGGTGGTGGAGGAGAGCACTGGGGGGGGGGCAGGAGAGTGTGGTGGTGGAGGAGAGCACGGGGGGGCAGGAGAGTGCGGTGGTGGAGGAGGGCACTGGGGGGGCAGGAGAGTGTGGTGGTGGAGGAGAGCACTGGGGGGGGGGGGCAGGAGAGTGTGGTGGTGGAGGAGAGCACGGGGGGGCAGCAGAGTGTGGTGGTGGAGGAGAGCATTGGGGGGGGGCAGGAGAGTGTGGTGGTGGAGATGAGCACTGGGGGGGCAGGAGAGTGTGGTGGTGGAGGAGGGCATTGGGGCAGGAGAGTGTGGTGGTGGAGAAGAGAGCACTGGGGGGGGCAGGAGAGTGTGGTGGTGGAGGAGGGCACTGGGGGGGCAGGAGAGTGTGGTGGTGGAGGAGAGCACTGGGGGGGCAGGAGAGTGTGGTGGTGGAGGAGAGAGCACTGGGGGGGGCAGGAGAGTGTGGTGGTGGAGGAGAGAGCACTGGGGGGGGCAGGAGAGTGTGGTGGTGGAGGAGAGCACTGGGTGGGGGGGAGGCAGGAGAGTGTGGTGGAGGAGAGTACTGGGGGGGCAGGAGAGTGTGGTGGTGGAGGAGAGCACTGGGGGGGGGGCAGGGAGCACAAGGTGAACTGGGGACAGTAACATAAGTCGGATAGGAGAATTGGCAGGGGGGCCCCCTGCAGCCCCCCCCCCCCCCCCGATCCTCCTATCCAGGCACTGTGGCACACAGGGCGGGCTGTACCTGCAGCATCTCCTCCTATGGATAAAAGCGCTGGCTGGCTGTGTACGGCGGCCGTTCTGTAACATGGCTCCCCCCCGACCGACTCGTGTGATAGGCGGAACGTTGATTCTCTCTACTATCACACGAGCGGGTCTGGGGGGGGGGCATGTTACAGAGCGGCCGCTGAACACAGAGGCAGCCCGCTCTGTGATCCAGAGGAGAGAGCGGAGGATGCAGCCGCCGGTGGACTCAGTAAAAAAAATGCAGCATGGCGGCGGCTGCCACACCTTGGGGATTCCAGTGGGGGGCACTTGACCCCCCTTGCCCCCTGCTGTGGACACCCATGTAGGGAGCTATTACATAGAGCACCTTGGTGCTATAGAAACCTGACATCGGATAAGAAGTTACATCCTACAATAGGACCCACACTACAGATATGTTACAATCTCTTAGTTAAGAATAAGATATCGACACAGAATTCCCCTCTAGTCCCTATATTAGGTAATCCCCGATTCATACCAGGTATACAGAAAGGACCTTTTGACAAGCTGATTAAAAAAGGAATATATCAAGCCTCGCGTTTCATAAAAATAGGCAAATGGCCAACAATGCAGGAGATGATGGATAGAAAAGGCCCCTTTCAATTAGATTTCTGGCAGGCGGCACAACTAGGACATTTTTTAAGTACAGAGATAGCGCCAGAGTTATTAGACCGTGGCTATACGCCATTTGAGAAACTCTGTATGGAAAAGGAGCCAATTACGCATGTAATTTCGAAAATGTACGCTTTATTGATTAAACCAGTAGAAAATTTTCAGCTACCCTTCTTTCGGAAGTGGGAAATAGACCTAGGAAGGACTTTTTCCGAGGAGCAGAAGAAAAATATGATACAATCTATCTTTAAAACAGCAACATGTACAAAACTACAAGAAACTAATTATAAAATCATTTCACAGTGGTACAGAACACCAGAAAAACTTCAAAAATATTTCCCTCATACATCAAGTAAGTGTTTGGAGGTGTCAGAAAGAAGTGGGAAATTTTCTACATATATTTTGGTCATGCCCAAAAATTGAGAAATATTGGAAGGACGTACAAGAGATTATTCAAAAATTCAGTGAAGTAGAAATACGGGAGGACCCAGCAGTATTTCTCTTGCATTCGTCAGAGATCCCGGGGAATATATATATAGGAATCCCATCCTGTGTAACTTGGTAAACACAGCCAAGGCATGTATAACACTTAGGTGGAAACAGACACAACCCCCTAGTGTGAGCATGTGGCTGAAGAAAGTTGAGGAGGTGAACAGGATGGAAGACCTAATATGGACAGCTAGGAAAAGAAGAAAAACCTACTTAGAAATATGGACACCATGGAATCTTTATATCTCTTCGGAGGAGGGAAAGAGACAGATTAATGCGATCTAAGGGGGAGGAGGGGGAGATATAGGGGAAGGAGATGAGAACTTCCCCTCTCCTCCTCTCCTTCTTGGTCTGTGGGGGTGTTGAGGGGGGTGGTTTGGGGTGGGATTTTTTTTGGGGGGGGGGGGGACAAGGATGGAAATAAAGGGGGGGAGATGAGAAATAAGAAGATAACAATAAAACTTTGGCCTGGCTGGGAATAGTTCCAACCCAGGACCAGACATAGGGTATGTGGGACCGAATTCAGAAGGAGGAGTTTCCGCGACGTCGTCCCCATACATTACCATCAACTTAGCTTTCTTTTCCTTGGATTTATATATTACACTATAAGGGAAGCAAGAGGTAAAGGAAATAGAACGAATTGTTATGTTTTTCTTTTTACTATGTATAAATATGGAAATTCAATGTATGATATTCAGACTGTTTATGTAAAATTCCATTCTTGTTTATATGAAGGAAAAAAGGGGGAAAAATAAAGAAATTGAAAAAAAAAATTCTCTGCTGCCCACAGCTTCCGGCACAGTGAAGGCAGAACTGCAGGGATGCAGGGCAGTGAGAGATGTCATCTCCCTGCTCCCCTGCTTGCTGGCCTACTTCCTGATTGGCCAGCAGCCCGCTCAGGCACTGAGCCTCCAAGCTGCCCCCCCTCACCCGCCCACTCACCAACCGAGCCGCCCACGCTGTCACCCGCGGAACCAGCCACGCTGCCACCCACGGAACCGCCCATCTGCAGAACGTCGCCCACGCTGTCACCCGTAATTCTCAGAGGGGGCAATTGCCCCGTTGCCCCCCCCCCTGGATCCGCACCTGCCTTACATCCAGTGTCCCCAGCAGAGCCCCTCCTTACATCCAGTGTCCCCAGCGGAGCCCCTCCTTACATCCAGTGTCCCCAGCAGAGCCCCTCCTTACATCCAGTGTCCCCAGCGGAGCCCCTCCTTACATCCAGTGTCCCCAGCGGAGCCCCTCCTTACATCCAGTGTCCCCAGCGGAGCCCCTCCTTACATCCAGTGTCCCCAGCAGAACCCCTCCTTATATCCATTCAAAGATATTGGGTAAGGATCAGTTCTAAACATACAGTACCAACGTCCCAAAATTGAAAAGTAGAAAAAGAGCTTGGAGATAACCTCCTTACATCCAGTGTCCCCAGCGGAGCCCCTCCTCACATCTATCAGGTATCCCAGAGCAGCGGTGTCTCTGCTACCATTACAGAATAGAGGCCGAGGGGGAACAAAATAGAGGTGGAGCTGCCTGCATGCTTACAATAGAAATTGAGCTGCGGCACTGCCCACCCCGCCCCTTTCCATAACAGATCACAGAGACTGGCAGCGGGGCGGAGTAGGGAGGGGGTGGGCGGCGCCGCAGCTCAATTTCTATTGTAGCCACCCGGCCAACCTACTTCTTCTGGGGCTCTCGAAAATTACATTGTCTCCACCGGCCACGGACCTCTAGCCGGTGGCGCGGACCTTGGCGGTGAAAAATTGTGAAAAACTGAATTTCCTTGGATATTCCCTGGGGAGCAATTAAAATCGGGAAGGGGTCCAAATCCCGGGAATGTCTCGGGAAATTCGGGACTGTTGGAAAGTATGAGAATGCTGGCCGGTTCAATAGAAACTGGCCAACATTCGGCCCGTGTGAATGCCAGCTGGTCTGACAGAAGCTTCTGACCGGCCTCTGATCAGCGCTCTCAGCCAATGGAAGATCGCTGTACTAACGTTGAAAAAATGAATAGTGTTTACCAGGCTTAAAGAGGAAGTGAAGGCACTTAAAAAAAATAAATGCAACCTGCAAGGCAAAGGCATAATGAGCTAGTATGCATAGCATATTAGCTCATTATGAATAACTTACCTGAGAACAAAGCCCCCGAAGCGGTCCTCCTTCTTCATCTTCACTGCTGCCATGTATCCCAGGGCTCTATTTTTGCTGGAGTGAGGTCTATCATTGCTGGGGGGGGTCTATTGTTGCTGGGGTGGTATTTTGTTGTCTGGGGGCTCTATTTTTGCTGGAGTTAGGTCTATTATTGTTGGGGGGGGTCTATTGCTGGGGTAGGGTCTATTGTCGCTCACTGTAGAGGATCTATTTTACTTTGTTATTATTAACAAATTCCGTGGAAATCACTTAGTAGCAAAAAGGTATTCTCTAAAATGGGCAGTACAGGGAGGCTGGTAGGAGGTGGAACCAAGGAATGGTGCTTAGGGGCGGGTAGGGAGGAGGAACGAAGGGTGAAGGTCAGAGTTCCTGCACCTATCCTCTGAGAAAAAAAGCCCTGACAGTATTTAAAGCAATGCCTAAATTATCACTGCTATATACATGTCTGTAATAAATAAATAATAAAACAGTGTCAACTGTCTACCCCATCAACATTTAGCTATTACCAAAACGCAGTCTGCGATGATACTGTATCTGTGCATTGTGTGAAATACCAAGCATAGACATCTCTTGTGTAATCTTGAAAGATGCCTTAACAATGATGGCACAAATCGGGAAAAGTTGGGAGCTATGCGTGGTGTACGGTTTCTAATACACTTCGGGTGGTGTACACAGTATCTAACAGTGGCGGCTGGTGCTCAAAATTTTTGGGGGGAGGCACAAACTGAAAAAAACAACAAAAAAATCAATTGCAGCCACTGTGCCCATCAAATGCAGCCACTATGCCAAATGCAGCCACTGTACCCATAAATTGCCACCACTGTCCCCATCAAATGCAGCCACTGTGCCTTCAAGCGCAGCCACTGTAGCCATAAATTGTCACCACTGTGCCCATCAAACGCAACCATTGTGCCATCAAATTCAGCCACTGTACCCATAAAGTGCCACCACTGTGCCCATCAAATACAGCCACTGTGCCATCAAGTGCAGCCACTGTACTCATAAATTTTCACCACTGTGCCCATCAAATGCAGCTACTGTGCCATCAAATGCAGCCACTTTGCCATCAAACGCAGCCACTGTACCCATAAATTGCCACCACTGTGCCCATCAAATGCAGCCACTGTGCCATCAAGCACAGCCACTATACCCATAAATTGCCCCCACTGTGCCATCAAGCGCAGCCACTGTAACCATCAATTGCCGCCAGTGTGCCCCATCAATTGCTCCCAGTTTGCCCCATCAATTGCCACCAGTGTGCCCCATCAATTGCCACCAGTTTGCCCCATCAATTACCACAAGTTTGCCCCATCAATTGCCACCAGTTTGCCCCATCAAATGCTGCCAGTGTCGTCGTCGTCCCCCCCCTGTCCGGCATTTACCTGTCTCGGGTAAGTGAGTTCCTCCACGCTCCCTCTGAGTCCTCGATGTCTTCTCCCGTCCTCTTCTGCTATGATTGGACGCCCAATAGGCATCCAATCACAGCACCTGTCGCTTCAGTCAATCAGGTGACAGGTAACCAGACCCGGTGCACCTGATTGGCTGAGAGGTAGGTCAGTGTTAGGGAATCAAATAAATCGCTTCCCTAACACAGCACTACATTAGCAGCTAACGCACAGCAGTGCGCCCGCTGTTTACCAATTTGGAAGCCTATTAGAGCCCACTGCTATGATCAGGATGCCTATTAGAGCCGACATCTCTAATGAGGCACTTCCAAAAACACCCCCGCTGCTGTAATTCAGATGCCCGGTGCCCGACAAGGGGCCGGACACCTGAATAGGGGTCGGCAGCGGTGACAATAGATAGATTCATGCAATGCATGAATCTATCTATTGAAGATTGATGGGTGCAGGGTGGCGCTCCTGCGCCCTCTATGGACACACCACCACTGGTATCTAATACAGTGTGGATAGTGTCGACTACACTTCTGGTGGTGTACACAGTACACAATACAGTGCAGCTATAGTACAGTTGCTAATACAGTGCAGGCGGTGTACACAGTATCTAATACAGTGTGTACAGTTTCTACTACACTTCTGGTGTACACAGTACACAATACAGTGTAGTGTGGTGTTGCAAAACAAATAATACATCATACATGTCCGGAAGGCCACCAAGGAGAGGCAGACACTCCCAGGCCACTAAAAGAGGGCAAGCAGGCTCTGTGTCTACAGTCAAAAGTGCTGACATGGTGCACCCTCTGCAGGTCGCCCTGGGGCACGCTCATCTTATTTTTCTGTTGCTGGCCGTGTTATTGAGCCAGAACTTGCAGAAGAGTTGGTGGAGTGGATAACAAAACCATCCTCATCCTCCTCATCCTCTGTCACCCAGGCTCAGAGTAGTTTTCCTTCCAATGCAGCTGCCAAAGTGGCCTATTCCACCAGCTCCTTGTTCACAGTCACGCCTTCCGTAGCCCCACCATCTTGCACGGAGGAGTCCCCAGAATTATTCGACCACCGTGTCGGGTACATGCTGCTGGAGGATGCGCAGTGATTTGAAGGCTCCAATGTTGGTTCCCATGTTGAGGAAGGGAGTAACGTGAGCCTAGAGAGAGGGGGTGCCCAAGAAGGACAATGGCAGTCATGTTCCCCCAGCTGCAGCATACTGCCAGGTTTGCTCCAGTGACAAGGAGGGAGGGGATGATGTGGTCACTGACTTTACCTGGGTGCCTGAGAGAAGAGAGGAAGAGATGGCATCACTCCAATGAGACAGGATGTTCTCTAGGGGGCAGCTTAAGGGCAGCCACTCTATTGCATCACATCGCAGGTGCAGGGCGCTGCTGACTCCCCACTGATTTTTAAAAGTTCCTTGGTGTGGGCCTTTTTCGACACGTGTGCAGCAGATCGCACCATTGCTGTTTGCAACTTATGTCTGAAGCGGATCAAGCGTGGCCAGAACAGCAGCCGCTTGGGCACCACATGCTTGACTAGACATATGATGACCTGTCATTCATGCCGTTGGCAACAGCACTTGAAAGACACACATCAAAGAAAAAGGAGGATTTCTCCTTGCTCATCATCTGGGATCTCCAGTCCTACTATACCTCCAGTCCTCTCAAAAACCTGAACTGAGAGGAATGAAGGTATAGAAATAGGTGTCCCAAGTACTTGCAGCCAATCTGCTAGCAGTACCCCACCATCTGATTTTAGCAGGAAAATTTCCCTACCCCAGTTGCTGAACCATAAAAAGAAATTTGGTCCCAGCCATCCACATGCTCAGCGTCTGAATGCTAGCTTGGCCAAATTGCTAGCACTGCAACTGCTGCCTTTTCAGCTGGTAGACTCTGCCCCCTTTCGTGAATTTGTGGAATGTGCTGTACCTCAGTGGCAGGTTCCAAAATGCCATTTATTTTCATGGAAGGCCATCCCGGCTCTCTACCAGCATGTGGAAGGCAATGTTTTGGCCTCGTTGGACAGGGCGATCAGCAGTAAGATGCATATTACCGCTGACTCATGGTCAGGCATGTTGTTACCTTTCCTTCACGGCGCACTGGGTAACTCTGCTTGCAGCTGGGAAGGATGCAGGACAGGGTTCAACATTTTTAAAGTTTGTTCCACCACAACTCCTCGAAAATGCTAGTGGTGATTTTGCCACAGCTCTCTCCTCCATCCCCTCCTCTTCTTCCTCTATAGCCTCTTCTGCAGATTTGACCTCTGAACCAGCGGTGCTCCGTAAGCGTTCAAGGGGCTACGCAAGCAGTCAGAGTAAAAGATGCCATGCGGTGTGTAATATTGGGGGTTATTTAGCTTCAGTGTAGAGTTTACCAGTGAGCTGAGTCTACACCAGATATGCAGTTTAAGGGCTTTTTTGGCACATGTTTATTGAAGTAAAAGAAAAAAACAGTCCATCCAGGATTCCCATGCAGGGGTTTCAACTTCAAAGCAATAATGTAATAAATGGAAAATACCAAGCCACCTGGCTCTCTGGTCAGCACTGACCTCAGTACTCTTGACCCTGTAACTGTGTCCCTGTTTGGTACCCACTCTGTACCTCTGGTAACAATCAATCTTACAGCTTCCTGGCTGCTTCAGCCCACCAGCTTGGGCACTCCGTCTGCTCTGTCAGACTGTCCTGTGCCAACAGGCACACTTCTCCCTTGCACGCCTGGACTCCTCGGAAGGGTGGAGCCCAGAACCCTGGTCCTGGCTCTGCTCTAAGCCCAGGTCCCACCTGCACAATCAACAAGCCAGACTCCTGGCTGTTCCCAAAAACCCGGTCCCAGGATTGGAGATTCCATCCCACCTAGATGGCTATGAAATCTCCAGGCTCCAGGTCCGCAACTGGATTGTACCAACCACAGAGGAAACTGATAAAACAGTTTCCTCCAAATTAAATAATCCTCCTGGAGCCTCTCAACCTGCCTATTTGAGAATCCTGGACGACACTCACTAGGACAGGGATCCGTACTGACACATATCCCCCCCCCCCCCCCCCCTTTGTTTCAAACCAGAGGGAGAAACACACAAATTTATTTTGGCATCTCTGTGAGCCTCAATGTCACTCTGCTACAGCCTCTGATGAGTCCTTCCCAACCTTTTATCCCGGTCCCCTTCCAAAATTACTTTCTCTCCTGAAATTTTAATGAGGTCCTCCTGGCCTTTCGATCAACCCTTCTACCTCCACGCTTCAAGTTTCCCAAATCCTCTCTGAGCATTACTGTCCTGAGACTGTAGGGGGACTATTTCTATGGTGTTTATAACAGGACCCATTTCTGGTACCTGACTCAGCACTCACTAATTGTTTACCAGACTTTGGTAATATATGTTCTAACACGACTGGTTGCAAAACACCACCTTGCTTGGGCGTTGCTTCATAAACCTCACGCACGTTTGCATTATCCACAGATTGTATTAACCCACTATTTACCTGCACATTTTTAGTATTAGAAGCTTGCACTAAAACATTACCATTATAAGTTGCAGTTCCACAACTGTGCTGTTTTACCACCAGTTGCTATGGGCATCGGCCCATTTTTGATTACAGCTTTTGCTCTGCAAGAACCTGGGGCTTTCCCAACAACAGCACATTTTCCAAAATCGTCAACATTAACAGCAGTCTTAGTTTTTGCAGGCTGTTCTAGCCCATTGCCAACTTGGCACTGGCATACATTAGATACATCACATTTAGTCATCAACGCAGGTGCAGCTTGGAATTTAACCCATGCCTCTCCACTGTACAGGGTAAAATCACTGTCAAAAGCACATTCAGTGGCCCCACTATCTGGGGCCACTCTCACATCAACATTGATAGTCTGATAACCAGTCCTTTTCAACATAAACTCAGCTGTTCCAGCCATCGTTTAATTAACGACAGTCTTACCCACCGCAGTAGTAGTTTCTGGCAATAGCTCACTGGTATATCCGAGGATCTTCAGTTCTGCCCACATTCTCCACCAATTGTAATATTGGGAGTTATTTAGCTTCAGTATAGAGCTTACCAGTGAGCTGAGTCTACTCCAGATATGCAGTTTAAGGGCTTTTTGGCCCATGTTTATTGAAGTAAAAGAAAAAACAGTCCATCCAGGATTCCCACACAGGGGTTTCAACTTCAAAGCAATAATGAAATAACAAATGAAAAATACTGAGCCACCTGGCTCTCTGGTCAACACTGCTGCTCAGACGTTGACCTCGGTCCTCTTGACCTTGGAACTGTGTTACTGTTTGTTACCCACTTTGTACCTCTGGTAACACTCTCTCTTACAGCTTCCTGGCTGCTTGGGCACTCTGTCTGCTCTGTCAGCCTGTCCTGTGCCAACAGGGATCCATACTGTCACAGGTGCTTGAGCTGGTCTGCTTAGGGGACAGGAGCCACATTGGGGCAGAGATTCTGTCAGCTCTGAAGGGGCAGGTGGTTGACTCCACACCAGCTTCAGCCAGGAATGGTGTTGTATGCGACAATGGCACCAACCTTCTCTCGACCCAGGCTTACAGGATCTCCTGAGGCAGGCCAGAAAAGTCTGTGGTCATTTCCACCGGTCATAAAATGCCAGTGCTTGGCTGGCTGACATTCAAAGGGAATGCAACCTGCGTACCAACCGCCTCATTTGTGACATGCCCACCAGGTGGAACTCAATGTTAGCAATGCTGCAGCGGCTACACACACAGCAGAGGGCCATCAATATATACCTGGCACCAGGACAGGGTCAGGGGAACTTGGCTTCTTTTCACCACGCCAGTGGCTACTGATCAGGGATGCATGCATTGTCCTGTCACCATTTAAGGAGGCCACAAGCAGTGACAATGCAGTGACAATGCATGTATCAGTGACACTGTCCCTCTAGTCTTTCCGTTGGAGCACACGCTTCGTGGAATCATGGACAGGGCACTTGAGGCAGAACAGCGGGAGGAAGGGACTTCCTTACCTCTTAAGGCCCCCTTTATCCAGATAGCATTCCTACAGGCCCGCCAAACAAAAAGGAAGAAGAGGAGGAGGAGGATTGTGTCAGCAGGGATCTAGAGGATAAAACTCAGCCGCAGTCTTCAAGGGATGGATTTTAGTCCCCAGAAACCCAAGGGCTTGTACTTGGCTGGGGGTAGGTGGTTACGGATCATGTGATCCTTAGTGATCCAGAGGACTCAGAATCAAAGGCCTATGCAAACTTACGCTGCATGGCCTCCCTGATTCTGCAAAGCCTGCAAAAGGACCCTAGGATTCGTGGTATCCTTCTTGATCCATGTTACAAAGGTAAGGTTGCAGAACTCATGCCGCCTTAGCAGAGGGAGCAGAGGATAAATCATCTCAGGTGGCCTTTAAAGAAAGGTTTGTGCAATGGATTTCCAGACCCTGGGAGGTTACAGTTTCCTGTGCTGGACAACGTGTTGCTGAGGTTTCGTTCAGTCAGAAGAGCATTGGAGATCGGGCCCCCCCCCCCCCCGGTGCCAGCGGCGGTCGGTATCCGTTCAGGAGCGATCCGGGATGAGGGGGCGGCCATTCGTTCATGGCCACCCCCTCGCGATCGCTCCTGACAAATGGAAGTGAAGCGTGACATCACTTCCTCTCCTGTAATGTAAACACAGGCAGAGGAAGTGATGTAATCTCTCCTCCGTGTCGGTATTTTTCGTTCCGGCACCGAGGAGAGAGGATCGGTGAGTTGCACCAACACACCACACGTACAGTAGAACATGCCAGGCATACTCTCACCCCCCCTTCACCCCCGATCACCCCCCCAATCACCCCTGCACCCCCAGTCACAGTGACACCAATTGCATTTTTTTTTTTGCATTGGTGTCATTTGTGACTGTAATAACTGTTAGGGCAGTTAGGGTTAGCCCCCTTTAGTTCTAAGGTACCCCCTAACCCCCCCAATAAAGGTTTAACCCCGTGATCACCCCCCGTCGCCAGTGTCACTAAGGCTGGGTTCACATTGCAGCGGTTTATGAGAACGGATGTGATTCGCACCGCACTGCAGTGCAAATCACATCTGATCTCTGTGCGATTCGAGTTCAGCCATACAGATAGTATGGCTGAATTCGCGTCGCACCCGCCGCACCCGCCGCAAACTCGCACGGGACCCTTTTTTTGGTCCGCAGCAGAATCGGATCGCATGGGTGTTCACACCATGCGATCCGATTCCTGTCCGAGTTTGCAGATCGCACTGCGATATGCGAACTGATCTGGGGGTGTCATTAACATTTCACTGACACTCTCAGCAGTTCGCATAGGGCAGTGTGATACGGGAACCCGCCGCGGATTCGTGGCGTTCCCGCATCGTTCCAGTGTGAACCCAGCCTAATAAGCGATCGTTTTTCTGATCGCTGTATTAGTGTCACAGGTGACGCTAGTTAGGCAGGTAGGTATTTAGGTTCGCCGCAGCTTTTTATAGCGCCAGGGACCCCCATATACTACCGCATAAAGCCCCCTTATTACCCCCTAGTTAACCCTTTCACCAGTGATCACCATATAACTGTTACAGGTGACGCTGGTTGGTTAGTTATTTTTTTATAGTTTCAGGGCACCCACCATTATTACCTAATAAAGGTTTAACCCCCTGATCACCCGGCGGGTGATATAAGTTTGAGGGTCAGATAAGGTCTGCGTCGCCCCAGGCAGCGTCAGGTTAGTGCCAGTACCGCTAACACCCACGCGCAAAGCATACACCTCCCTTAGTAATATAGTATCTGATCAGATCTATATTAGCGTCGCCAGCAGTTTAGGTTTCCCAAAACGCATTGTTAGCGGGATCAGCCCAGATACCTGCTAGCACCTGCGTTTAGCCCCTCCGCCAAGCCCAGCCCAGCCCACCCAAGTGCAGTATCGATCGATCACTGTCACTTACAAAACACAACACACATAATTGCAGCGCTCGCAGAGTCAGGCTTGATCCCTGCGATCGCTAACAGTTTTTTTTGTAGCGTTTTGATACAGTCGCTGACAGCCTAGGTGCTTTTTTACCTGTGAGTCTCACTAGTGTACCCCTAAATTTAGGGGTGTCTACTTTCCAAAATGGCAAGGTAGTAAGGAGTAAAATCTAAAATTTACACCCTTAGAAATCCTGAAGGCAGTGCTTGGTTTTCGGGGCCCCGTACACGGCTAGGCTCCCAAAAAATCCCACACATGTGGTATCCCCGTACTCAGGAGAAGCAGCAGAATTTATTTTGGGGTGTCATTTCACATATGCCCATGGCATGTGTGAGCAATATATCATTTAGTGACAACTTTGTTAAAAAAAAAAAAGAAAAGTTTGTAATATTCCTGCAACTTGTGGCAAAATATAAAATATTCCATGGACTCAACATGCCTCTCAGCAAATAGCTTGGGGTGTCTACTTTCTAAAATGGGGTCATTTGTGGGGGTTTTGTGCCATCTTGGCATTTTATGGCCTTCAAAACTGTAATAGGTAGTGAGGAGTGAAGTCAAAAATGTACGCCCTTAGAAAGCCTGAAGGCGGTGCTTGGTTTTTCGGGGCCCCGTACGCGGCTAGGCTCCCAAAAAGTCCCACATATGTGGTATCCCCGTACTCAGGAGAAGCAGCAGAATTTATTTTGGGGTGTCATTTCACATATGCCCATGGCATGCGTGAGCAATATATCATTTAGTGACAACTTTGTGAAAAAAAAAATTAAAAAAAAAAAGTTTGTAATTTTCCCGCAACTTGCGGCAAAATATAAAATATTCCATGGGCTCAACATGCCTCTCAGCAAATAGCTTGGGGTGTCTACTTTCTAAAATGGGGTCATTTGTGGGTGTTTTGTGCCATCTTGGCATTTTATGGCCTTCAAAACTGTGATAGGTAGTGAGGAGTGAAATTACAAATGTACGCCCTTAGAAATCCTGAAGGCGGTGCTTGGTTTTTGGGGCCCCGTACGCGGCTAGGCTTCCAAAAAGTCGACCACATGTGGTATCCCCGTACTCAGGAGAAGCAGCAGAATGTATTTTGGGGTACAATTCCACATATAACCATGGCATGTGTGAGCAATATATCATTTAGTGACAACTTTGTGTAAAAAAAAAAAAAAAAAAATTTTTTTTTGTCATTTTTCAATCGTTTGAGGCAAAAAAATAAAATATTCTATGGGCTCAACATGCCTCTTATCAATTTCCTTAGGGTGTCTACTTTCCAAAATGGGGTCATTTGGGGGGGTTTTGTACTGCCCTGCCATTTTAGCACCTCAAGAAATGAGATAGGCAGTCATAAACTAAAAGCTGCGTAAATTCCAGAAAACGTACCTTAGTTTGTAGATGTGACAACTTTTGCGCAAACCAATAAATATACAGTTATTGACTTTTTTTTTACCAAAGACATGTGGCTGAATACATTTTGGCCTAAATGTATGACTAAAATTGAGTTTATTGGATTTTTCTAATAACAAAAAGTAGAAAATATCATTTTTTTTCAAAATTTGCGGTCTTTTTACGTTTATATCGCAAAAAATAAAAATCGCAGAGTCAGTCAAATACCTTAAAAAGAAAGCTCTATTTGTGGGAAAAAAAGGACGCAAATTTTGTTTGGGTACAACATTGCATGACCGCGCAATTACCAGTTAAAGCAGCGCAGTGCCAAATTGTAAAAAGACCTCTGGTCATTGACCAGCAAAATGGTCCGGTCTGAAAGTGGTTAAACAATTTTTCAATCCTCAGTGCCAAGGTCTGATCAGTTCAAGCAACCATCACCAGTGTCTGCATTACATGGTGCAGGAATATCTAGGGGCAAGAGCAGACTTGGAGACCTTTCCAACAGACCATCCACTGGGTTACTGGTTCTTGAGGATGGACCACTGGTCAGAACTTGCTCAATATGCAATTGAGCTACTGGCCTGTCCTGCATCCAGCATGCTTTCTGAATACACATGCAGTGCTGCTGGAGGGTTTGTAACAGATCAAAGAGTGTGCATGTCCACAGACTCCGTTGATAGGCTTACTTTCATAAAAAAGAATCAGTCTTGGATCAGCAGCTATCAAGCACCTGATGCTGATGTAACTGATTGAATTTGCTGTGGATGTGGGATCCCTTGAAGACTGCCTATGCTGACTATCTATTCCTCCTCAATCTTGATGATGCTAGCTTCCAGCAATATTTTTGATTTAGGGCACCACCACCACCACCATCCAAGGCCCAATTTTTCTACCCCTGTTTAACAGGGGCATGTAATTACAATTTTTGATCTAATATTTCGCAGCAGGACCCGTTCCTGCACCCAACAAGAGTATCTGTGAGAGGTTACAGTGTTGTGGCGCAACCACCACCACCACCCAAGGCCCAATCTTTATGCTCCTGTTTAACAGGGGCATGTAATTACAATTCTTGATATAATATTTCACAGCAAGGCCTGTTCCTCAAGAATAACCGTAAGGGCTTACAGTGTTCTGGTACCACCAACATCTAAGGCCCAATTTTCTGCAGAGTAAATAGGGCAGGCTGTTAGTATATAAATTGCTGTTCAAAGAACTGTATATAGTAGTATACAAACTACTTGGCTAATTACCACCTATAACAAACAACACAAAGCTTTTTTTTTTTTTTTTTTTTTAAATAGAAAAGTACTGCCATCTGTTACAAATTGACCCTATTCTGAATTTACATATACCCAACACTCCTGCTATCACATTTACAAGAACTCGCTCGCTGAAATATCAACTAGTCAAAAGCGAATAGGTAGGTACATTCTGGTCTGATTCATGTAAAGGACTGGGCACCTTCCCTTGCGGGGGGTGCTCATTCTGTAGCTACATGAATACAGAACCTAATACAATTTTACCCAATGGAAAACTTCCAAACCTAAACATTATGCAAACTGTAAAACCGCAGGGGTCATTTATTTGTTAACATGCCAGTGCCAATGTTTCTATGTGGGAAAAACAAAACTTGAATTCTGGAGAAGGGCTGCTAAGCACGTGACCAGTATGGCTTGCACCAATCCCAATCTCCCTCTGGGACGACACATGAGAGACTGTCACCAAAGCAGATCTCCCCGTGTACTTTTTACCATCTTAGATCGGGTGCACCCCGACAACAGAGGCGGGGATTGGAACAAGCTTTTACTCCAACGTGGAGTACGTTGGATTGCTTAGTTAAATGCCACTCTCTCCCCAGGCCTCAATACTCAATTGAGCTTTCGCCCATTTTTAGAGGGCTTTGCTTCCGGGGGCTGCGAAAAGGAATAGATTCACCTCGTGAATCTGCTCCTTTACATCCCCCATATCTATTTTACTTTCTACCTATACTTACTATTGTATGTTTTGTCATAAGCATGTTGTGTAATTATTATAATATAATGTATTGAATATTTTTCCTCTGCAATGGTTATTCTTATTTTAGATGTTCACTTGTCTATATCTTTGAAATTTTCATGGCAGCATACATTTGATGCTGTCATGTTCTTGTTACATTGCTGTCTGCCAATTTGACTACCACATGTAGATTTTACGTGGATGCATCTCAGCGCTATTCACATGCACATTGGAAATTACCATTACAAATTACATTTTGACTTAGGTCTGTTTTTTTATTTTTATTAATTTTTTTCATCATATTGGATGGTTCTGCCTTTGGTCACATTTATCCACCTTGAGGTCAGGTTTGGTTCTTCCTGCCCTTCACTCCCTGGCTCCTTTGATTCCTGCCTGGCGCACAGGGGCCCTTCCTCTATGAGATGGGCCAATGTCTTGTGGGGCATAGTGCTGGGTTTTGGTTCGGTGCCAGCTTCGACTGGGGCCATCTTGTCCCTCCACGTTTGCCACCCCTTTTTGCGCTGGTGGGCGGGGTCTGCATGGCGTCCTCCCAACCCCCTTATTTCTTATGTCGGGTGTTTGGGGGCATGCCGTGCCGATCCCGCTCTGGGGTTCCCCATCTTTTTGTCCTCAGCAGCCTTCAGAATTTGCCGGTATACTGTGTGCTGCTATGTCTGTGTTGGTGCTATCAGTTGACACCCTTTTTTCTTCCCCAGGCAGTATAATATATGCATCCCTGTAATGTCCTTTTTATGACACAGCCGCTGCATCTGTGGCGTCTGTACGCTGCTATTGCAGGCTTGCTAATTTTAATGTAAACGGTGTCTATATGAAGCGCCATCATGTTTTTGTGATGATGCATAGAGGCCGCGCCTTGTCAGGGTGATCACGGTAATCATGTGGTGCGTCGTGACGCTCCCACGATGTCGTGTGACGTCACCACGTTCTGCACTGCGCATGCGCCGACATCTCCTTATAACCCCAGGTGGCGCATCTGCTCCATGCAGACGCTGCTGCTCTGGGGTTCCCTGAGATACAAACGCTAACATTTCTCATCAAGGTAAAAGATGCAATATGCTGCATGTGTAATTTCTCCTTATTCTCAGTTTTTTGTTTGAAGTAGGGATCTATGACACTAGAATTGGATTTCTTTTCCAGTTCTCTATCGATCGGTTAGATTAAACAATTGCTATATTAAGTTACCATCCTAATATAGGCGATGCTTTTATACATATGCTGCTTTGTTCTCTAATCTATACAAAACTCATTGTTAAAGAAATGTATTTATTATTTCCCGTAGGACTGATAGTCTCATATTTCCAGCTACATGTTGACCTGTACAAGTCTGCTGCTGGGACCTATTTTGGGGATCCTTGTGAGGGATCTCTCGAGCCTTGAGGACTTGCCTTTTTATTTGGTGATTTTCTTCATTCTGGATGTGTGTCCCCATATTTGCTCAGCGCCATCCTAACAATCTTTTTAACAAATATTCGATTCAATGAATGTAGTACTGGTATGTGCATGTTTTTTGGCTGCGATGTTTCCATGTTTGACACAATGTTTGCTCTGCTGTATTTCGGAAGTCTAGACTTTGTCTTCTCTATTTTAGAGTATCTCCTTCATGCCCCTGAAGAAGGGATTTACCTTGAATCTCCCAAAACGCGCAGGGCCATAGGAGAAGTGCTTTTTCTCATATACTATATATGGATATTATGTACTATTTTGTGTATGGTTGTTGTCTTTGACCATCATACTGTTTTATGAACTAAAACATTTCTCTATGTTTCGAATATTCTGTGTCTTCAAAAGATCGCCCGTAAAGTCCCATAGTACCGGGGGTAGTCATACTCTTCAAATATACAATATTTGGGATGGTGGCAACAACAAATGGAGTTCCCCATAATGGTTCTTTTTAGATAATGTATATACTGCCCCCACGCCATTTTAAAAAAAAATTTGGGTGAGAGTTCCCCTTCCTTGATATCCATACCAGACCTAAAGGGCCATGCCATTTTTTTCAATCATTTTCATCTATATTGCCAGGACCCGACAATACATTACAGCCGCGAGTAGTTTTAAATAAAAAAAATTTCCTTTTAGAAATGTAATTTTGCTGTGGCATTGTTCTAAACACGGGAAAGATGCGCTACTTTTCAAGCATACTAAGGACACCTCCCAGGCACGATATTTAAAGGAATATTTCATTTTTATTGTTTCACTTTAAGCATTATTAAAATCACTGCTCCCGAAAAAAAATACAGTTTTTTAAAACTTTTTCTTGCATTGATACATGTCCCCTGGGGCAGGACCCGGGTCCCCAAACACTTTTTTTTTATGGCAATAACTTGCATTTAAGCCTTTAAAATGAGCACTTTTGATTTTTCACGTTCGTGTCCCATAGACTTTAACTGTGTGCACGTGTTCGCACAATTTTGTCTCATCATCTTTGGGCTCATCCCTACTCATGCTCCACATGAGTGGCATTATCAAAGGATGTTTGCCGCAACTTATGATAAGCCTTCAATCCTTATGGAGGTCGGACACCTTCTTTTTCACTTACCGAGTGGAAACATTGGACTTTTTTTGTTTAACACAGAAGAACTTTTTTTATCTTTTTTTTTTTACGTTTATGTAACTAGCATTTATAATCATCACAGCGCTGCATATTTTATGTTTATTGCTCAGTAGGTGTATAGTAGAGGGTACACTGTAAACTGGGCAGGTGACAAGGGACTTTGTACCCATCCTGACTAGAAGATCCAGCAACTAAAAACCTGTCTGTGAATGTGATGGTCATCCAATGCGTCTCACACTGGCAGACTTGTGTAGGAAGCAGAGGATGATGAGTTGGTTGACACACAACTCTTCCATTGAGAATTCATTGTTATGAAATGTCTTAAACTCAGCAAGAGGCGAGTGACGGAGATTGTCAGTTCATTTCTCACAATGTTAGGTGACGTCCTCACTTGCTCCCTGCTTGTAAAAGTCAGCAGATGTATATTGTTATATTGTAACCAGTGCAATGGCTGAATTCTAAGGGCATCTTCTACCAAGATTTGGCCTTCGTTGTTCTAACATGGGGAACCAGAGGTCTCGGAGAAGCCCTGCTAATAATTATTATATCTACAGCTCACAATACTTTAGACAGTGGAAAGAATGCTCCTTGCTTTGGTGATCAGTGGAAAGAATTTTCCTTACATTGATGGTCAGTGGGAAAAATGCTCCTTACATTTGTGATCAATGGGAAGAATGTCCTTTACATTGATGGTCAGTGGGAAGAATGTTCCTTACATTGGTGATCAGTGGGAAGAATGTTCCTTACATTGGTGATCAGTGGGAAGAATGTTTCTTATATTGGTGATCAGTGGGAAGAATGTTCCTTACATTGGTGATCAGTGAGAAGAATGTTTCTTATATTGGTGATCAGTGGGAAGAATGTTCCTTACATTGGTGATCAGTGGGAAGAATGTTTCTTACATTGGTGATCAGTGGGAAGAATGTTTCTTATATTGGTGATCAGTGGGAAGAATGTTCCTTACATTGGTGATCAGTGAGAAGAATGTTTCTTATATTGGTGATCAGTGGGAAGAATGTTCCTTACATTGGTGATCAGTGGGAAGAATGTTTCTTATATTGGTGATCAGTGGGAAGAATGTTCCTTACATTGGTGATCAGTGGGAAGAATGTTCCTTACATTGGTGATCAGTGAGAAGAATGTTTCTTATATTGGTGATCATTGGGAAGAATGTTCCTTAAATTGGTGATCAGTGAGAAGAATGTTTCTTATATTGGTGATCAGTGGGAAGAATGTTCCTTACATTGGTGATCAGTGAGAAGAATGTCCCTTACATTGGTGATCAGTGAGAAGAATGTTTCTTATATTGGTGATCAGTGGGAAGAATGTTCCTTACATTGGTGATCAGTGGGAAGAATGTTCCTTACATTGGTGATCAGTGAGAAGAATGTTTCTTATATTGGTGATCAGTGGGAAGAATGTTCCTTACATTGGTGATCAGTGAGAAGAATGTTTCTTATATTGGTGATCAGTGGGAAGAATGTTCCTTATATTGGTGATCAGTGAGAAGAATGTTCCTTACATTGGTGATCAGTGGGAAGAATGTTTCTTATATTGGTGATCAGTGGGAAGAATGTTCCTTACATTGGTGATCAGTGGGAAGAATGTTCCTTACATTGGTGATCAGTGAGAAGAATGTTTCTTATATTGGTGATCAGTGGGAAGAATGTTCCTTACATTGGTGATCAGTGAGAAGAATGTTTCTTATATTGGTGATCAGTGGGAAGAATGTTCCTTATATTGGTGATCAGTGAGAAGAATGTTCCTTACATTGGTGATCAGTGAGAAGAATGTTCCTTACATTGGTGATCAGTGAGAAGAATGTTTCTTATATTGGTGATCAGTGGGAAGAATGTTCCTTACATTGGTGATCAGTGAGAAGAATGTTTCTTATATTGGTGATCAGTGGGAAGAATGTTCCTTACATTGGTGATCAGTGGGAAGAATGTTCCTTACATTGGTGATCAATGGGAAGAATGTCCCTTACATTGGTGATCAGTGAGAAGAATGTTCCTTACATTGGTGATCAGTGGGAAGAATGTTCTTTACATTGGTGATCAGTGGGAAGAATGTTCCTTACATTGGTGATCAGTGAGAAGAATGTCCTTTACATTGGTGATCAGTGGGAAGAATGTCCCTTACATTGGTGATCAGTGAGAAGAATGTCCTTTACATTGGTGATCAGTGAGAAGAATGTTTCTTATATTGGTGATCAGTGGTAAGAATGTTCCTTACATTGGTGATCAGTGAGAAGAATGTTTCTTATATTGGTGATCAGTGGGAAGAATGTTCCTTACATTGGTGATCAGTGAGAAGAATGTCCCTTACATTGGTGATCAGTGAGAAGAATGTTTCTTATATTGGTGATCAGTGGGAAGAATGTTCCTTACATTGGTGATCAGTGAGAAGAATGCTCCTTACATTGGTGATCAGTGGGAAGAATGTTCCTTACATTGGTGATCAGTGGGAAGAATGTCCTTTACATTGGTGATCAGTGGGAAGAATGTCCTTTACATTGGTGATCAGTGAGAAGAATGTTTCTTATATTGGTGATCAGTGGTAAGAATGTTCCTTACATTGGTGATCAGTGAGAAGAATGTTTCTTATATTGGTGATCAGTGGGAAGAATGTTCCTTACATTGGTGATCAGTGAGAAGAATGTCCCTTACATTGGTGATCAGTGAGAAGAATGTTTCTTATATTGGTGATCAGTGGGAAGAATGTTCCTTACATTGGTGATCAGTGAGAAGAATGCTCCTTACATTGGTGATCAGTGGGAAGAATGTTCCTTACATTGGTGATCAGTGGGAAGAATGTCCTTTACATTGGTGATCAGTGGGAAGAATGTCCTTTACATTGGTGCTAAGTGATAAGAATGTCCCTTACATTGGTGATCAGTGGGAAGAATGTTCCTTACACTGGTGATCAGTGGGGAGAATGTTTCTTACATTGGTGATCAGTGGGGAGAATGTTTCTTACATTGGGGGTCTTTTAAAACATTTAAGTAATGTAAGCAAAAACTTTACAATCAGGGAATGGTTTAGATATAAAATTTTGCTTCCTGATGTTCTTGAAGATATCTTATGTAATGTTGCCTCCTCTCTATTTTCTCTGTGTAGTCCTCTCCAGCGGCTGGTCAAATGGCGAGTGATTCTAACGACGATCCTGGCGTCCATGGTCCTAGTAGTCATTATCCAGTTCTTCATAATGGAGAAGCCCCACCTGGAGCTGGAAGAGATCCTGGACAACATTGTACCCAAGAACAGCTCCACCTCAGTCCTCCGCCGTTCAGTGACATTGTACCACCGCAACAATAAATTTTACTTGGATCTGTCTAAGTACTCTCTGCAGTACCCGGCCCTTCAGGAGTACCGTTGCCAAACCTTTATAGATCTCTCCGGATATTGCCAGACATCGGATCCTCTGATCATCTTGGCGGTGAAATCTCACCCAGCATCTTCTGAGAGGAGAATCGTCTTACGTCACACCTGGGCTCAGGAGAGAAGGATTCTGGGATACAGGTTCCTCCCCGTGTTCCTCCTCGCCAGATCCAGCTATCGGGCTGAGATGGAGAGATTGGTGGAGGAAGCCTTATTTTACAGTGACGTTATATTGTGGAACTTCATAGAGAGCCACCAAAACTTATCCCTGAAGGAACACTGCTTTCTGGAGTGGCTGCATTACAGCTGTCCAGAGGCCAAGTACATACTCAAAGGTAAAACCGGGT